>NC_141874.1:724574863-724876637 GCF_056163025.1 Triticum urartu | reverse complement strand
CGGATGTAATTTACCCAATATGTACTCCAACTCTTGTCGTTTCCGGCCTTAAGTTATATTTATTTTCTCGGGTTTGGGTTTTTGTCTCCGTGTGTTGTTATCGTTGTCATGTATCTCATATCATGTCATCATGTGCATTGCATTTGTATACGTGTTCATCTCATGCATTCGAGCATTTTCCCCGTTGTCCGTTTTGCATTCCTGCGCTTCATTCTCCTCCGGTGGTCATTTCTACCTTTCCTTCGTGTGTGGGGATTAAAAATTTCCGGATTAGACCGAGACTAGCCAAGCGGCCTTGGTTTACTACCGGTAGACCGTCTGTCAAGTTTCGAATCATTTGGACTTCGTTTGATACTCCAACGGTTAACCGAGGGACCGAAAAGGCCTCGTGTGTGTTGCAGCCCAACACCCCTCCAAGTTGGCCCAAAACACACCAAAACCCTCTCCATCATCTAGAGCGTTCGATCACGATCGCGTGGTCGAAAACCGCACCTCATTTGGACTCTCCTAGCTCCCTCTATGCCTATTTAAAGACACCCCCGAAAATCTCCTTCTCCTTCCACCGAAACCCTAAAAATTGCCTCGCGCCGCGCCGGACATGTCCGTATCCGGCCGGACACTTCGCGCCGCCACCTCGGTCCACTAGCTGCACGCCATGTGTCGCCTCACCGCCGCCACCCGCCGCGGCCCGGAGAGCCCGCGTCTGGCCCCCGGGCCCGTTGCCCTCCGCGCCGCCCGCGCCTGCCCTTCCCCGTCCGAGCCGGCAGGCTCCTTCGATGCCGGATCGCCGCGCCGGCCTCCCGCCCGGTGAGCTCCGCCACTGGAGCCGCACCGTCGCCCTCGCGGAGCTCCGCCACCGGAGCCGCACCGCCGCCGCCGCGCCTCCCCAGCCTCGTCGCCGGTCGCGCCCACACCGGCCCCCGCCTCCCCGTCGTGCTCCGGCGAGCTTCCTCCCCGCCGGTGAACAGTACTCCGGCGAGCCGCATCGGGAACCGTGCAGATCTCAGATCTAGATCCAAACTCGGGTTAACTTTCTCCAGAAACCCTAGTTCATGTTGCCCTGTTCATCGTGCTATAACTTTGCATTCGTAGCTCCGTTTTGGGCATATAGCATATCAAATTGTTCGTCTCAGAGAGCACATCATTTCATCTCATTGCATCATTTTCATTTGAGTTCATCTTGATGCCCGAAATGCTGTTAGAAGAGTGCTACTTGAGATAATTGCCAGATCTGCTGCTCCATTTAGATATTGTTATTTTTGCCATGATTATTGTGTGCATGATATGCCCATGAGCTCTACATATGTTTTGTTAAGGGTTTTGCCATCTTTCCAAAGGTGCAACCCATGTATTTTTGTGATGTGTGTGGTGACTAGCACAAGCTTGCAAAGTGAGGCACTTGGTAATGCTGATTTCAGGGACTTAGCATTTCCACTAAGTCCTTGACCTGTTTATCTCATATTGCCATATGTTCATGTTGTTTCCTAGTGATCCGTGCCTCTTTTGAGGATGATGAGTAAGGATGTTTTATTAATCTTGTAGTGCTCTATCCATCCATTTCTTTGTTTGCAATTATGGAGCACCCTAGCTTGAGTCAATCGAGCTCTACTTTTGCTACTTCGTGAATCTGGGCAGATTGTCTACTTGTTAGTGATTTTGCCGTGGATATTGTAGTTGATCCGTGCATGCTATGCTATTGTTCTTGTCATGTCTAGCTTGCATTTTGTGTATTCTTGATGGATGTATGCTTAGCTTATCTTGACATGCTCCGTAGTGAGTGCATCGAGCTCACAAACATGCCTACTTGAGATATGTTTTCAGCATGTGCCAGTTTTCACTAAGTCTGAAAACTGATTATGCTTTTGCCATGTTCACATGCTTGCAAATGTGTTTTCTGATCCCTTTTGGCTCAAGGTCACTAAGGGACTTTTGTTAAGCTTTTTGAGTAGCTCCATGCCATGTTTTACTTTGCCATGTTCAGGTCCTGTAGCATGTAGTTTTGTTGCTCCGAAGAGTGCTATCTGATCTGAAATTCCAGACAAGTGTTAATTTCACTAAGTCTGAGATCTGTTTACCATATGCATTTTTGCCATGCTTGTTTGAACCTGTTATTGGATGAATTGGCCGTAGCTCAGTGCTAGACTTTTGTTAAGCATCTTGAATGCATCCCTGCCATGTATTTTGATGCCATGTTTGAGTGTTGTAGCATGTTCATCTCATTGCATTTAGATGGCTACTTGCTGTAAATCGCAGAACGTGGTCATATTTGAATTGCTTGCCATTTCCAAACCGTAACTCCGATTCCGGCGTTCTTTATATCGTTTTCAAGCGATTGCATCTCATCTTTCCAGTGGCACACTTGGTTTTCCATGTTGAGGCCAGGTTCATGCATCCCTTGTCAAATCTTGCATATGCATCCCGCATCGCATCCCGCATAGCATACCATCTTTGCATCATATTGTTTGAGCTTTGCACGTGGTTGATTGTGTTCCGTTTGTTTGTTTGTCTTGTTTGGGTAGAGCCGGGAGACGAGTTCACTAACGAGGAGCCAGTTGAGTTTGCTTTCGAGGATCCAGGCAACTTTGACAACTTTGCAGGCAAGATGATCATACCCTCGAAATCACTACTATCTTTGCTATCCTAGATGCTCGCTCTTTTGCTATGCCAATGCTACGATGCCTACCACCTGCTTTCAAGCCTCCCAAATTGCCATGTCAAACCTCTAACCCACCATATCCTAGCAAACCGTTGATTGGCTATGTTACCGCTTTGCTCAGCCCCTCTTATAGCGTTGCTAGTTACAGGTGAAGATTGGAGGCCGTTCCTTGTTGGAACATTATTTACTTGTTGGGATATCATTATATTGTCATGTTATCTTAATGCATCTATATACTTGGTAAAGGGTGGAAGGCTCGGCCTCTCGCCTAGTGTTTTGTTCCACTCTTGCCGCCCTAGTTTCCGTCATATCGGTGTTATGTTCCCGGATTTTGCGTTCCTTACGCGGTTGGGTTATAATGGGAACCCCTTGATAGTTCGCCTTGATTAAAGCTTTTCCGGCAATGCCCAACCTTGGTTTTACCATTTTCCACCTAGCCTCTTTTCCCTTGGGTTTCCGGAGCCCGAGGGTCATCTTATTTAACCCCCCCCCCCCCCCCCCCCCGAGCCAGTGCTCCTCTGAGTGTTGGTCCAACTCGTCAGCCGCCGGTGGCTACCAGGGGCAACTCTGGGCTGGCCTATCGGAAGTTTCGACAATCTGAGTGTACCCTGAGAAAGAGATATGTGCACCTCCTATCGGGATTTGTCGGCACATTCGGGCGGTGTTACTGGATTTGTTTTAACCTGTCGAAGTGTCTTGAAGAACCGAGATACTGAGTCTGATCGGAACGTCTCGGGAGGAGGTCTATTCCTTCGTTGACCGTGAGAGCTTGTCATGGGCTAAGTTGGGACTCTGCTGCAGGGATTTGAACTTTCGAAAGCCATGCCCGCGGTTATGGGCAGATGGGAATTTGTTAATGTCTGGTTGTAGATAACTTGAACCTTAACTTAATTAAAATGAATCAACAGTGTGAGTTACTGTTATGGTCTCTTCTCGGCGGAGTCCGGGAAGTGAACACGGTGTTGGAGTAATGCTTGCGCAGGTTGCTCTCTAGTTTCTCGCTCGCGCTTTGCCTCCTCTTCTCGCTCTCTTTTGCGAACAGGTTAGCCACCATATATGCTAGTCGCTTGCTGCAGCTCCACTTATATTTACCATGCCTAACCTATTAAGCTTAAATAGTCTTGATCGCGGGGGTGCGAGATTGCTGAGTCCCTGTGGCTCACAGATTACTGTTACACCAGATGCAGGGCCTGATGATTCCGCTCCAGGTGACGCGCTCGAGCTCAAGTGGGAGTTCGACGAGGACTCTCAGCGATACTATGTTTCTTTTCCTGATGATCAGTAGTGGTGCCCAGTTGGGGTGATCGGGACCGTGTCGCATGTTGGGTTGTCTTTTATTTTGGTGTCGTAGTCGGGCCATGAGTGTTTGAATTGATGTAATGTTATTTATGTATCTTGATTGACGTGGCAAGTGTAAGCCAACTATGTTATCTCCCCTTTTATTAATTATATTACATGGGATGTTGTGAAGATTGCCTGACTTGCGACATTGCCTTCAATGCGATTATGCCTCTAAGTCGTGCCTCGACACGTGGGAGCTATAGTCGCATCGAGAGTGTTACAAGTTGGTAATCGGAGCCTTCCCCGACCTTAGGAGCCCCCACTGATTGATCGTTTTTAGCAGCCGAGTTGTGTCTAGAAAAATGTTTTGAGTCATTTAGGAATTATATGTCAGAGAGTTTAGGAATTCTTTTTACTTCCCAGTCTCCTCAGCGCTCTGGTAAGGCATCCTGACGTAGAGTTTTGACTCTTCTCTTCTCAAATTTCACTAAAAAAAATTTAGGATCACGCGGGTATCTTGGAATCGTTCCGATGGTTTTATGATGAGAACATTGTCTTGGTGCCTCCTGTCAGGGGTTTTGTGGAAGTGTCCCGGGGAGTTGAGCTCTAAGGTGTTGTCATCATAATTTTATCATTGCAATTCTGGAATACCTGAGTTTAGTACGCCGACATCGAAAATCTCTTTTATGCAGTTCGTTGGTGAGATAACCTTGACGCCACCCAGTACTGGGGTGGGAGTTCGGGAGTATCGCCATAACTTGTATAACAGATGCTTTTCGAAGGTTGAGGTAGATGGTTTCCGAAGTTTTTCTCGGTTATGTGTTGAAGGATGGATACAGCTGTATGTAGGATTTGCTAGATTTTGGGTGAGATATTATGCTTCCCCTGTATCCCCAACACCTGATTGCATAACCGTAAAGTTTCGGGAGTTTCATAGGTGGGAATTCTTGTAGCTCTAGCTCTTCTTCCACGGATATTTGGTTTGAGATTGGGATTTCTTACCGAGTATTCGTTCTTGATCCCTACCTTGTTGATTTATTTCTCTACCTGAAATCTAAGTGGCTTCTCAATTTATGGATATGTGACCATTTCAAGAGGAATGCATTCGTTCATTTTGTTCGGATGTGAAGACTTTATGTTGCAATTTTTCATTCCGTTGGATTCAGCTTCATTTTATCTGTCTATGTGCTAACGGTGGTCAACCTCTTCAGGATGGCTCCCGCTAAGAGCACCAATCAGAATCAGAATCAAGATCCGCCACCACCTCCACCTCCTCCGGAGGCATGGCAAGCTGTGATGGCCGCAACCAATGCAAACACGCAGTTGATCATGCAAATTCTTCAAGAGCGCAATCAAGCGAATCAAGGCAATCAAGGGAACCAAGGCAACAATCAGAATCACTTTGCTACACTCAACCAGTTCCTTGCTAACGGGCCAAAGACTTTCAGCAATTGTGTTGAGGCAACTGATGCTGACGATTGGCTCATGGATCTGTGCAAGCATTTCGAGTGCAGTAACGTCAGGCCTGAGGACTTTGTCAAGTTCGCTTCCTTCCAACTCAAAGACCAAGCCGCAGAGTGGTTCCAGCAGTACAAGGATTCCAAAGGTGGACGTATGATTACCTGGGATGAATTCCGCCAAGATTTCAGAGCTCATCATATCCCTCAGAGCGTGGTTGAAAGCAAGCGTGAGGAATTCCGCAACCTGAAGCAAGGCTCTTTGTCTGTCTATGACTACAACAAGTTGTTCCAGAAGCTCGCCCGCTTTGCCAAGCAGGACGTTCCTGATGAGAAGAGCATGATATACCAGTTCAGGGGTGGTCTCAGAGAAGAAATCCAGCTAGCTCTTGTTCTCTTTGAGCCCTTGAGATACGATGAGTTCTACAACATGGCACTGAAGCAAGAGGCCGCTCAACTGAGGTGTGATGCTTCCAAGAAGCGAGTCAGAGACACTACTCCTTCTTCCTCTACTCAAGTGGCCAAGCAGTAGAAGTATTGGCTTCCTCCTCCATTCCGTCAGCCATATCAGCAGAAGAGCAAAGGGGGCAGTGGATCTTCCCACCCACCCAACCCTGGCTTTAAGAACAAGACTTCGTCTCAAGCTCCAAGATCGAGTGCTCCGTACCACCGTCCGCTTTCAGAGGTCACGTGCAACAAGTGCCAATAGAAGGGTCACTATGCCAACAAGTGTTTCAACCAGAGGCGTCTTCCTCCTTCTCCTCCTGTCAGATCGGCAAGTACAGTTGTGGTCAAGCATAACCCCAAGCACGCCAAGGTCAACTTGATGAACGCAACTCAGGCAGAGGACTCGTCAGATGTCATCATGGGTAACCTTCCTGTTAACGATGTTCCCACAAAAGTTCTTTTTGACACTGGTGCATCGCATTGTTTCATCTCGAAGCCTTTTTCATCTAAGCATGAGTTGACTTCCCAAGTTATGCATAAACCGTTAACAGTTGTCTCTCCGGGTAAATGTTTGCTCGCTAACCATGAGATTCCGGATATTTCTATCATGATGGGCGATTTCAAGTTTCTGGCTTCTCCAATGGTTCTTGGTAACTCGGATATTGATCTTATTCTCGGAATGGATTGGCCTTTTAAGCACAAGGCTCAACTTGATTGTGCAGCCAGGCAGATTCAATTGACTCATTTGTCTGAGGATGTAATTGTCTTTGCCGCTCGGGATAATACTATCCGTCTGTTTTCTCTCAATGAGAAGGGTGAACTGGATGCTATCTCGCAGATTCCAGTCGTTTGGGAATATCAAGACGTCTTTCCAGAAGAGCTTCCAGGAATGCCTCCGCACCGGCCAGTTGAATTCGTCATTGATCTTGAGCCTGGTACGGAACCAGTGTGCAAGCGTCCTTATAGGCTCGGACCTGAAGAGTTGAAGGAGCTGAAGAAGCAACTCGATATTCAAGAAAGAATGGGTCTCATCCGGCCTAGTTCTTCTCCGTGGGGTTGTGGTGTTCTTTTTGTGAAGAAGAAGGATGGAACGGACTGACTTTGTGTTGATTACCGTCCATTGAACAAGAAGACCATCAAGAACAAATACCCACTTCCCAACATCAACGAGCTGTTCGAACAACTCAAGGGTGCCCAAGTATTCTCCAAGCTTGATCTCCGTATGGATTATCATCAGATTCGTATTCGCGAGCAAGATATTCCCAAGACGGCCTTCAGGACAAGCTATGGTTCATATGAATACACTGTCATGTCTTTTGGCCTCGTCAACGCTCTTCCGACGTTCTCTCGCATGATGAACTTCATCTTCAACGCCTACACCAATGACTTCGTTTTGGTCTATCTCGACGACATTCTGGTTTTCTCGAAGAACAAGGAAGATCATGCCAAGCACTTGCGTTTGGTTCTCGACAAGCTGAGGGAACACAAGTTCTACGCCAAGTTCTCCAAGTGCGAATTTTGGCTCGATGAGGTTCTTTATCTTGGTCATATCATCTCTGCCAAGGGCATTGCGGTGAATCCTGAGAAGGTGTCTGCAATTGTGAATTGGGAACCTCCTCAGAACGTGAAGCAACTCCGTAGCTTCCTCGGTCTCGCAAGCTACTGTCGAAGATTCGTCGAAAACTTTTCTAAGATCGCGAAGCCTCTCTCAAATCTTCTCCAGAAGCACGTCAAGTACGTTTGGTCTCCGGAGTGTGACATTGCTTTCAACACTTTGAAAGAGAAATTGATCACTGCTCCAGTTCTGACTCCGCCTGATGAATCCAAACCGTACGAGGTCTTTTGTGATGCCTCTCTCCAAGGTCTCGGTGCAGTGTTGATGCAAGAGAAGAAATTTGTTGCTTATACCTCTCGCCAGTTGAAGCCTAATGAGAAGAACTACCCCACTCATGATCTCGAGTTGGCGGCAGTTGTGCATGCTCTTTTGACTTGGAGACATCTCTTATTGGGAAGAAAAGTGGACATTTTCACTGATCACAAGAGTCTCAAGTACATATTCACTCAGCCTAATCTCAACCTCAGGAAAACTCGATGGGTCAAAATGATTCAAGAGTATAATCCGAGTATCGAGTATACTCCAGGCAAGGCCAATGTGATTGCTGACGCATTGAGCAGGAAGGCTTATTGCAACAGTCTGATTCTCAAGACTTATCAACCCGAGCTTTGTGAAGCTTTCCGCAAACTTAATCTGCAAGTTGTTCCTCAAGGTTTCCTCGCCAACCTTCAAGTCTCTCCTACCTTGGAAGACCAGATTTTCCAAGTCCATCTTCTTGATGCTATGGTGAAAAAGGTGAAGATTGGGATTGCCAAGAGTTAACCCAAGTACAAGTGCTACCGCCTTGATGACAAGGTGTCGGGTGGTAGGTGCGACATATGCCAACGGGTGGCTTATCATTGTGGGAGCCAATAAAACGTTGCCGGTGCCTGGAAACGGGATGAGGCGAAGACTGCACGCTGGTGAATCTTACCCAGCTTCGGGGCTCTCCGTGGAGATAACACCCCTACTGCTGCTCTGCGGGGTCTCCGCATGATCACTAAATGGATGAGTAGCTACACAAATGCTCCTTGAGCTGTTCGGGTGGAAGGAGGAAGAAGGGCTCGGCTAGCTTGCTTCTTCTCCCTGTATGGTGTCTAAAACTGGTTGGGGGGCTGAACCCTTTGCATGGGTGCACCGGGGGGTTTATATAGGCCTACCCCCCCAGGGGTACAATGGTAATCCGACTGGGCGCGGGGCCCAGCCGTTTGTGACTGTGCTCGCCGGCTCCTACGCCGACTGCTGGGGCCCGCCGGCTGCCGGCCCCTTGGTCGACAGGCAGGCCCCACTGTCTAGGGCCTGGTCGGGCGCCGGTTACTGTTGCTCTATCTTGATGACATGGGCTTTGTCGTGGGAGGCGTGGCTACAGTGCCGCCGCCTGGCGGGCGATCACTGTAGCCTCACCTCGTCTTGTCTCCTTAATGGGGCGTCTCCTTCGAGGCAGATGGCAAGCCGGCTGTGGGGAGCCGGCTTTCTCTCGGGCCGACTGGCGGGGGCGTGGCCGCCTTCAGGTCCCCCTCTGCCCGAAGGGCCCCACCGCCCGTGGGCCGCGCTGGCAGCCCGTCATGGATGGCGTCAGGGTCGTCGTGGCAACAGTGCCGCGCCGGACGGGTCATGCCCTCCCATACGGCGTACTGTGCCAGTCGTGCTCCGGGATTCGGGGGGCGGCTAGGTTCACTGTAGCCATGCCCCGTCCTACTGCCGCTAGGCAGATGCGAGTTCTGAGGGTACGGTCTTGATCTCTCCATGGGAGCCGGCTTCTTGGAGTCGGCCTTCTGGCAGCCGGCTTCTTGAAGTCGGCCCAACCATGGCTTTCTTCATGGGGGTCAAAGTCGGGCCTCCTTCCGAAAGCCAGCCAAGGTGACGGCCGGCTAGGGGAAGGCGGCCCCGCGTCTTGGGTTTCTTGAGAGCCGGATGGGCTCGTAATTTTTTCTGATGGGCCAGGGGAAGCCGGCTAGGCTACCCATGGCTATTTACTCCGACAGTAGTCCTTGAAGCTGAGCGAGCTTCGAGGCGGACCGAGGGACGAGAAGCTTGGTCAGCTTCTCACCCTAAGGAGCCGGCTTTTGCCGGTGCAGGCCGATTCCAGAGAGCTCTCTTGGTTGACCCGCGTGCTGACCACGGGCCCCCCGACGGGCCACGTGGCGGCGAGAACCTGCCAACGCACGCGCGCGACGGGACGCCGCCGCATGCCCGGGCCCGCCACTCCCTGGCCTCGGCCCAAGCGCTGATCTTCTGCGGCCCAGGGGGACGGCTCGCCTTCCTGTGGCAGTTTCGCCTTGTCTTTAGTGCGTAATAAACGCGAGGCGTGGGGGGAGTGGGCACGTTTGATCCCCACGATCCCCCACGCCGCGCCTCCTCGGCTCCGGCACACGAGCCTACAAGTAGGGGGAGGAGGGGGAGAGGCAGAGGCTCGTTTGCTCCCCCGCTCCTCCTCGCCTTCCTGCTTCTTCTTCCTCTCGCTGCCATCGCAGCTTCACATCGCCGTGCCTCCACACCGTCCTGCGCCATGGTGCTCTCAAGCTCGTGGGATGGCTCCAACGTCGAGGTGGAGCACATGGAGTTCCTCCGCCGGACCTGGCGCCTGCCCGACGCCAGCCGCGTGCAGGTCCGCCTGGCACCAGAGGCGGAGATTTCGCCGGCGCCGGAGGAGGGCGAGCGGGTCGTATTCCGCTCGCACTGCTTGCGCGGCTTCGGCCTTCCGGCGAGCGCGTTTCTGCGCTCCTTCCTCGACTTCTACAGCCTCCGGCCGCATCACCTCACCCCCAACGCGGTGATGCTGCTGTCGGCCTTCGTCTCCCTCCGCGAAGGCTTCCTGGGAGTGCTGCCCACGCTGGAGCTCTAGGCGGAGCTCTTCCAGAGCAAGCTCGGCACCGTCACGGCCGGCGTGCCCGCCCCCTGCGGGGCCTATGTCGCCATGAGGAGGTCAGGCGAGAGCAATCTTTTCCCGCACATCCCTCTGATTCAGTCGGTGAAGCTCTGGCAAAAATCATACTTCTACGTGAAGAACATCGCCCTTCAAGGGGACCACGTCAATCTGCCGGCCTACGTAGCCGGCCCGCCTGCTGGGAGGCAGCCATCTTGGGGCTACCGGTCGAGATCTCTGTCTCTGGCCGGGAACACCGCCATCGCCCGGCTTCGGGTGATGATTCAGACGGAAGACTTGCGCGGAGCCGACTTGGTGGCCGCCTTCGTGGAGCGCCAGATTCTTCCCCTCCAAAGCCGGCCGCACATGATGTGCCAGATGAGCGGCCGCTTCGATCCATGTCGCCTGAGCACATGGGAAATGCCCCCGGCAGAAGTGGCGCTCATGGTCAACTACATCGCCAACCTCAAGCTTGCCGGGGACTGGCGATATGGCAAGCCGCCGTATTCTCGCGCCCATCCTCCGCCCGTGGTAAGTTTTCCTTTCTGTCTTCTTTCGTCGTCAGCCGGCTTCCTGTCGGCCGGCTTCTGACCAGTCGGCTTTTTCTAGCAGAACCCTCTTCTTCTGCCGCCGCCCGGGGCGGCTGGAATCGAACGTCAGTACGCCCCCGACTGAACGGTGGATGATGTCGACGACCCGGACTTGGGGGCGGCTGCCATGGAAGACGCCGCCGTGGGGGACGTCGCCGAGCCCGGAGGCACAGGGCTCTCCGCCAGCTTCGACGACTGGCCGGACGATGCCGAAGCCGAAGAAGTCCCGCGCCGCCAGCCGCCAGCCGGCCGCCATAGCGCGGGCTCGTCCGCTGCGCCGGTCGCCGGTGGCGGTGGACAAAAACGCCGGGCTGCGTTACCCTTCTTTGGTGGCTGACCGAAGAAGTCGAAGGCCTCCGCCGCAGCGACGAAGCGAGACGAGGCGGCTGCGAAGGCGGTCCGCTTCCGGAAAGCGGTGAAGCAGCCTCAGGCGGTCTCATCGTAAGTCTTTGATTGCTGGTGTACTTGCTTTCTTGTTGTCTTCTTTTGTTCTGACCCTTCTCCACTTTCTGAGCAGGGCGCCGCTTTCCCTCGAGCGGGGCCCAGGCGGCTCTGTGGTCGGGCCGGTTGGAGGATCCTCAGGTTCCCGCCGCGTGGATCCCCGCGCCGATCTCATGGAAGCCACAGAGCAGAAAGCTTGTGAGGCGCGGGAAGAGAGGGAGGAGGCGGAGCGGGAGGCCGCCCAGGCGGCGAAGGAGCGGGCCGACGCGGCCGCCAAGGCCCAGGCGAAGCGGGCGACTACGGAGGTGGAGGCGGAGAGCTCGCGCAACCAGCCCCCGCTGGTTGCCACCCCCCTCCAAACTGTGGCCCTGGACACTCCACTGCCTCTGGCGGAGGAGATCGTCCGAGACCAGCCGCCGGTGCAAAGGGAGGAGCTCTTCGGAGAGGGCGCCGCCGACAGCGCCAGCTGGAGCGGGCCAAGGCGGCCAGTCGTCGGCGCCGGAGGAGCCGGCCGGGGGCGTGCCCGAGGCCGGAGCCGGCCTCGAAATACGGCCGGTGGCGCACCAGCGCGCAGGGGGAAACGCCGCTCCGCCGGAAACGCACCGGGCCGCGGGCGCCGGCCAGTCGGCGGAAGCTTTGGAGACGGCCAGCTCTGCCACGTCCGGGTGGACTCCCAGCGGAGGGACTGGCGAGCTGAATGTGGCGGCCCAAGGGGTTCGGAGCCGGCTGCAGTCTCAGGCCACCCTCCTGCAGCAATACACTCAGGAATTCTTGTTGATGCGGGCCGCCATCCGGGTAAGTTTCTTGTTCTTGACTGCTCTGGTTTCTTGATTTCTTCCGTGGGGGCACGTCAACGCACCCACTGGGTGTAGTCCCCAAGATCCGGGCCGACTGCAGAGCAGTCGGGTCGGATCTTTCTTGACGACCACCTTAACTCTGTTTTCTGTCCGAACTTCAGGATTATCATAACTCTCGTGCCGCCGCCTTCAACTCCCAGGCTCAGGAGCTGAGCCGGAGGACCGACGACCTGGCCAACAGCCGAAGTAAGCACTTGCTCTTATCCGTTTCCTGTGGGGGTGCGTCAGCGCACCCACTGGGTGTAGTCCCCGAGATTCGGGCCGACTGCTGAGCAGTCGGGTCGGATCTTCCTTGACGACCTTTCCCTTATTGCCTTTTTCTCTTTTTGTCTTTTGTCCTTGCAGGGGCCAACGCCGACTTAAGGAAGGAGCTCGGCGTGGTGCAGACCGCCCTTCACACTAGGGATGCCGAGTACGCCGCCTTGGTCTAGGAGCGCGACCGCCTGGTGAAGCAGCTGGCCGACCAGGAGAGGAGCCACAAGGCGGCCCTGCAGAAGGCACAGGACAACGAGGCTGCCCTGAAGGCGGAGTTCGAGACCGAGGCGGCGAACTGGGCCGAGACGCGCCAGGCGCCGGATGAAGGCTTCGGCCGAATCGAAGACTTGATCGATGGTAAGCCACCTTTCTCACCTTTCTTCTGCCTGCTGGCCGCCTGGAGCTTTTGTTCTGATTTGTGCCCATGACCTGGTGCAGATTACTTTCCCGGCCACTCCACCCTTGCCACCCAAACCATCGAGGCTCATCGCGAGGCGCGCCGTCAGGCGGGAGTTAACATTGTGCCGGATGCAAATCGGACGTTGGAGGAGCAGCTCCTTGCCGTCCAAGCGCGGCTGCAGCTGGCCCACCGGATGCTCCGCCGACTTCAACGTGCCGGGGCGCAGGTGCTGGCCGCCCTCTGGCCCGGCGAAACGATCCCCCGCACTCCAAGCCGGACCGCCGACTGGTTGGAGGTCGCAGTCGGCCGTTTCGAAGCTTGGAAGGCGTCAGCGGCCCGTCTTGGAGCCGGGAGGGCGCTGGAGTTTGTTCGCGCTTGGTACCCAGGGCTGAGCCTGGACCAACTGCGCACTTGGTGGCTGGAGGCCGACGCGGAGCTGGAGGAAGTGCGGCCGGCCATCACCCAGCATGCCTCGACGATCGCCGAGTGCACCGATACCAGTGTCTTCGCGCCTGAAATCAATGATGACGGCGTCGCCCAGCCGGAGGAGTGGTTCGGGCTGAACCCGGCGGTGGGCGAGGACTCGGCCGAGGAGATCGCCTCCAGTGACGAGGGGGAGGATGACGAGGAAGAGGGCGGTGAAGACGTTGAGCCGGCTATCGGAACAACCGACCGACCTCAAGCTGACCGTGCCTCCAGCAACGAGCCGCACGGAAGCGCGCCCTCTGCCGGAGGTGGTGATCAAGCCGAAGTTCGTCAGCCGGCCGCTCCTTCAGCCGGCGCGACCGTCTCCACCGGCCAGCCCAGCTCGTCAGCCGCCCCGCCAGCTTGATCTGCCGTCCTTATTGTTCCTGCTTTTGTCTTCCAAACAATCTTAAGTTTTTGCAGTTCCACCCACTGGGGGTGTACCAAACTATGTTGGATGCCGGCCTCTTGGAGGTCTTTCTATGTAAATATTATTATGTTCATGTTTGGTTTCCATTCGAGTGCACTTTTCATCCTTAGGCTTTTTCCTTTGCCGCCTTCCCTTTCTGGGAAGGCAAGTACTCGAGCTTTATTGGGTTGGAGTGAAGTGAATGGAAACCGGCCGGCCGGCTACTCTGGTAGTCGGTCGGCGGTAGGCGGCAAGCCGGCTTTTGTTATACTAGTCCGTTGGTCCCTAGCCATTTTTCGTGTGCGCGTCCTTTCCGGCTTATGACTCTTGTCAGCCGAACAGCCGGTTCTTCGAACTGCGACTTTGGCAAGAGCTAAGCCTGGGAGTCGGCACACTACTTGTCTGACCACGGGAAGGACTCCTAATATAACTCCAGTCGGCTAGTCCCCGGGCCGACTAGTCGAACCCGGTGCCAGACGGAATGAATAAACGAAAAGACAAGGTCATGCGCATGGTACCTTTCATTCATAGATAAAAGGTGGCAGTCCCCGAGCTCTCCTCGGGGGTCCATTGTCTCGTACTTAGTACAAAAAGTTAGCGTGATACATACTGCATTTCAACTGTAAAATCTTCGAAGGAGGTTGGTGTTCCATGGTCGTTCCGACTCCTTGCCGGAGTCGTCTCTCTTGCGTGCTTTGGGCTTCTGCGCATCGATGAGGTAGTAGGAGTTGTTTCCTAGAGCTCTGCTGATGACGAAGGGGCCCTCCCAAGGGGCCGAGAGCTTGTGCTGGCCGGCTGTTCGCTGGATCAGTCGGAGCACAAGGTCGCCCTCTTGGAAGGATCTTGGCCTGACCTTCCGACTGTGCTAGCGGCGCAAACCCTGCTGGTAGATGGCAGACCAGCTGAGGGCTAACAGCCGGCCTTCTTCCAGCAGGTCGACACCGTCTTCTCGTGCTTCCTTGGCCTCCGCCTCCGTATACATAGTTACCCGGGGTGAGTCGAACTCGATGTCTGTTGGGATGATCGCTTCAGCGCCGTACACGAGGAAGAAAGGGGTGAAGCCGGTTGACTTGTTTGGGGTAGTGCGTAGGCTCCAGAGGACAGCCGGCAGCTCGTCGAGCCAACAGCCGGCTGAACGCTCCAGTGGTACGACCAGGCAGGGTTTGATGCCAAAGAGGATAAGGCCGTTGGCTCACTCGACCTGGCCGTTTGACTGCGGGTGGGCGACGTACGCAAGGTCCAGTCGGATGCCTTGTGCCGCGCAGAATCGTGCTAAGGCTCCCTTGGCAAAATTCGTGCCGTTGTCGGTGATGATGCTGTGTGGCACGCCGTACCGAGTTGCTATGTCGGCTATGAAAGTCACTGCAGTCGGCCCATTCAGCTTCTTGATCGGCTTTGCCTCGATCCACTTGGTGAATTTGTCCACGGCGACAAGCAAATGTGTCATGCCGCCGCGCGCCATCTTGAATGGGCCCACCATATCCAGTCCCCACACGGTGAAGGGCCAGGTGAGGGGAATGGTCTTGAGTGCCGAAGCCGACATGTGTTGCTTGGAGCTGAAAAGTTGGCAGCCTTTGCAATGTTTGACTAATTCTTTGGCGTCATCCAAAGCAGTCGGCCAGAAAAAGCCGTGGCGGAAAGCTTTGGCGACGAGTGACCTTGAAGCCACATGGTGGCCACATTCTCCTTGGTGAATATCTCTGAGGATTGCAATGCCCTTCTCTTGCTCGACGCATCGCTGGAGGACTCTAGTGACACTACGCTTGACGAGTTCTCTGTTGATGATTGTGTATGCTCCGGCTCGACGTTGGACTTGTCTCGCCTCTGTTTCGTCAGCCGGCAGGTCTTGGTTTACTAGAAAATTGAGGATGGTCTGAGCCCATGACGGAGCCGCAACTTCTCCTACTGCCAATGTGGCTACTGCCACCAGGGTGGGCGGGCTGGGTGATGAAGTGCCGGAGTCGGCCGCCGGCTGCTGTGTTGGTGTAGTCCCCGGGCCGACTACCGCAGTCCCTGAGCTGGGTGTGGCAGTCCCCGAGCCGACTGCCGAAGTCCCCGGGCCGACTACTGAAGTCCCGGGGTCGCCTGCTTGGTTCTTCGAGCCGGACCCGGCCGCATCGGGGTCAGGCGACACGAAGATGGAGTCGGATTCTAGGGATCGCTTGATGGATGGCTTGAGGATGCGTTGAAGAGCGACGCCGGCTGGTATTGCTTGCCGAGTGGAGCCTATTCGAGCCAGGGCGTTTGCCGGCTCATTGTCGGCTCGTGGTACGTGGAGGAACTCGCACCCTTCAAAATATCCGCTGAGTTGTTGGACCAGGAAACGGTAGCTCGCCATGTTTGCGTCCTTGGCGTCCCAGTCGCTAGATGATTGCTGAACCACCAAGTCCGAGTCGCCGTAACACAGGATCCGGCGGATGCCGAGTTCCTTGGCAAGCCGGAGCCCGTGTATGAGTGCCTCGTACTCGGCTATGTTGTTGGAAGCGGCGAAGTGGATCAGCAGCGTGTATCTGAGCCTGTCGCCCTTGGGAGAGGTAAGGACGACGCCGGCTCCCAAGCCGGTGCGCATCTTGGACCCGTCAAAGTGCATGCGCCAATGGGTGGAGTCGGGAGCCGGCGGCAGGTACTGGGTCTCGGCCCAGTCGACGAGGAAGTCGGCCAATGCTTGGGACTTGATGGCGGTGCGGGGCTGGTAGAAGATCGTTTAAGGGGCCAGCTTGATGGCCCATTTCGCCACCCGACCGGATGCATCCCGGCTGCCTATGATCTCGGCCAGCGGGGCGGTGCATACGACCGTGATGGGCTGTTCTTGAAAGTAGGGCTTCAGCTTCTTGGCGGTGAAGTACACGCCGTAGCACATCTTCTGGTAGTGCGGGTAATTCTGCTTTGAGGCGGACAGCACCTCGCTCAAATAATACACCGGCCTCTGGACCGGCTGGGCCCGGCCTTCTTCCGGGCGTTGGACTACAATGACGGTGCTGACCACCCGGCTGGTTGCGGCAATGTAAAGGAGCATGGGCTCTTTCTCAGTCGCCACTGCCAGGACAGGCGGAGTGGCCAGCATCTTCTTCAGTTCGTGAAAAGCTTGGTCGGCCTGGTTATTCCACTCGAAGTGAGTGCTCTTCTTCATGAGGCAGTAGAGGGGGAGAGCTTTCTCCCCGAGCCGGCTGATGAAGTGGTTCAAGGAGGCCAAGCATCCGGTGAACTTCTGGATTTCTCGCAGCTTGGTGGGGATCGCCATTCTCTGGATGGCCTTGATCTTTACTGGGTTGCACTCGATGCCGCGTTCGGAGACCAGGAAGCCTAGGAGCTGGCTGGCTGGCACTCCGAACACGCATTTCTCGGGGTTGAGCTTGATTTGAAAATGGCGCAGGTTTTCAAACGTTTCTTTGAGGTCTTCCAGCAAGGTGCCGTGCTTCTCCGTCTTCACCACAATATCATCCACATAGACGTGGGCGTTTCTGCTGAGTTGCTTGAGGAGGCACTTCTGCATGCAACGCTGAAAGGTGGCACCGGCATTTCTCAAGCCGAATGTCATGGTCAAGTAGCAGAAGGCTCCGAATGGCGTGATGAAGGCGGTCTTCAGGCGGTCGGCCGGGTCTAGCTTTATCTGATGATATCCTGAATGAGCATCCAAGAAACTCAACAGCTCGCATCCGGCCGTGGAGTCTATCACTTGGTCAATCCTTGGCAGGGCAAATGGGTCTTCGGGCAGGCTTTGTTGAGGCTGGTGTAGTCTATACACATGTGCCATTTGTTATTCTTCTTCAGCACGAGGACCGGGTTGGCAAGGCACTCTGGAAAGAAAACTTCCATGATGAAGCCGGCTGCCAGTAGTCGGGCTATCTCTTCTCTCACAATCCTTCTCTTCTCTTCTGATAGTCGGCGGAGGGGCTTCTTGACCGGCTTTGCGTCTTGTCGGACGTGTAGTTTACGCTCGGCGAAATCCGTCGGAACACCCGGCATGTCCTTGGGGGACCATGCAAAGATGTCCCGATTCTCACGGAGTAAATCGGCGAGCTCGCCTTCCTATTTGCTGTTCAAGCCTGCCCCGATAACGGCGAACCTCTCGGGATGCTCGGGGTCAAGGGGTATCTTCTTGGTTTCCTTGGCTGGCTGGAAAGATCCTTGGGCATCATGCTCTTTGGAGTCGGGGGACTGGCTCGGCTGCTTGCTGGCCATGGCCACGACCCGGTTCAACACCTTCTTCTCTTCGGCGATCACAAGGGACTCGGCCAGCCGGCTGCTGGCGGCAGCGCACTCGGACGACTTCTTGTAATCGCCGGCTATGGTGATGACGCCCTTGGAACTCGGTATCTTCATTTTGAGGTATGCATAGTGGGTAACCGCCATGAACTTGGCCAAGGCGGGTCGGCTAAGCAACGCATGGTAGGGGCTCTCTAGGTCCACCACTTCGAACCAGACCGCTTCCCGGCGGAAATGCTCCTTGTCTCCAAAGAGTACATCAATCTTGATCTTGCCAATGGGGGCGCAGGACAGGCCGGGGACGATGCCATGGAACACCGTCCGGGTTGGCACGAGCTGCCTTGTCTTGACATTTAGCTTTTCCAGGGTATCGCGGTACAGGATGTTGATGCTGCTCCCACCGTCTATCAGGACGCGGGAGAAGCGCGCGACGCGTCTATCCGTCGCGAGGGTGGCCTCCAGGACCAAAGCATAGGAACCGGGAGACGGCATCACCTCTGGGTGGTCGGCCCGGCTCCAGCTGATGGGTTTCTCTGACCAATGCATGTGTCCGACTGGGTTAGCAGCGACCACGCTGACTTCGTGGTGCTCTCGGCGCTTGCTGCGCCGGTCTTCGGGCTGGCTTGTAAAGACGATATAGGTTGCTTCTTCATCGGGGAACTCGTCGTGCACGGCTCCGACTGCGGGCCGAGCGGCCGGGGGTGGCGGAGCCGGAGGCGGTGGGCCGCCAGGAGGAGGCGGCGCGAGCCCTTCGCCCTTGGCGATTTGGTTGAGCCAATTGCACTTCTAGGTTGTGTGGTTGGACGGCTTCGCGCCGCTGTGGAACTTGCACGGGGCATCAAGAGTTTGCTCGTAGGAGAAGGCCGGCTGCCAAGCCGGCCGACCGCCCTTGGGCTTCTTGGGTGCGGGCCACCCTTCAGGCGGCGTGTCTTCGACCGTGGCCACCTGCTGACTGGCGGGAGGCGGCGCTGGGCCCTTGCGCTTGTGATCGTTCGGGTGTGGGCGTCGGCCGGAGTCCCCAGCCGGCGTCTTGGGCGCCGGGTTGAGTACTTTCCTGGACGCGTCTACCCGGAGCTCGGTCTTCATCGAAGAGTCGGCCGTGGCGTACTTGTCAGCTATGTCGAGAAGCTCGTCGAGGGTAGTCGGCTCATCGCAGAGGAGCTTGTGCTTGAGGAGGGTACCTTCTCGGCACCCGGCAGTGAAGTATTCGATGGCTTGCACCTCGTGCACCCCTTCGCAAGAGTTGCGAAGCTCGGCCCAACGGGTGAGGTAGTCGCGAGTGGACTCGGTTGGGCCCTGTACACACAGGGAGAGCTGCCTGGGCTTGGGAGCCCGCTTGTAAGTGCTGGTGAAGTTGTGAACGAAGGCTTCGGTAAAATCTAGCCAGCTGTTGATGCTGAGAGGCTTGAGGCTGTTGAGCCAGGTCCGCGCCGTGCCCTGCAGCATGAGGGGCACGTACTTCATGGCAACACGCCGGTTGCCGTTGGCTATGCTGACGGCCGTAGAGTAGTCGATCAGCCAATCTTCCGGCTTCACGGAGCCGTTGTACTTGGGTGTGTCTCTCGGGAGCGAGAACCCTTTGGGGAAGGGCTCGTCGCGGATGCGGGGGCCGAAACAAGGCGGGCCGACATCGTCTTCTTCTTCTAACGCCAGGAATCGCGCTAGGCGGTCGATCCGATGGCACGCGTCGCTCTCGCCGACTCCTTCGCGGCGACCTAGTCGGCCGCTGAGAGTCGGATGTGCCACAGGCGGCGGGGTAGGATATCTCTCTCCACGAGGTCGAGGCGGAGGCGGGTTGCCTCGCCACTCTGTGGCTTGGGGGTGGCCGTCTGCATCTCGCTCGACGGTGACACGAGTACGGCTCCGGCTGGCTGCCGGTTCTCTCTCACGCCGCGCGCGGGTGTTGCTCGTAGTCAGCGCCCGGGATGTCGCACCGTGATCTCGACGCGGGGGAGGGCTTCCCGCACGGGCATCGGCCTCGTGCCACTACGCGGCCGCATCGATCAGCTGCTGGATGCACCGGGTCATGTGGGGGAGCTCTTCGGCCTCCAAGCCGTCCAACTCGTCTACGGCCGCATGGGCGGCGCGCAGGTTCTCGAGCGGAGTGGCATAGACTGGGCGGTCGACTCCCAGCATGTCGGCGATGATGGCGCCGCGTTGCTTGACAACGCCGGCCCGGCTGGGCCCAGCCGGAGCCGGCGTGCCGAAGGCGTCGCGGTCAGCTTCGCGCTGGTAAGCCTCAGAGAGGCGTCTCATGGAAGCCAGCCTCCGGCCCTCCGCGAGGAGGGCGAGGCGGCGAGCCTCCAGTGCTTCATCGTCGGCATCGGCCGGGAGGGGGACGGACAAATCGTGGGCCGCCGCGTGCGGGGCGTCATGGGCGCTCTCATCAGCCGGGCCGCCATGGCCAATGACCATCACCTCGGTGGTGACAGTATCGCGACCGTCGGACCGAGGAAGCGGGTCGTTGTATACCGCGACGTTGGTGGGGAAAGTGTCGTAGGAAGCCGTGTCGGAGTCGACAGGCATCGGGTCGGTGGAGCCAACCGACTCCAGGTCCGCAGCCAGCTTGCTGGAGACGTGGAGTTGGCCGAGGAGGTTGGCGAGGTGGTCGGTGCCCGCATCGGAGGCGAGCTCGTCGGAGATGCGGGTTTTGTCGAGGAGATCGGCGAGGCTGCTCGCCGCGCAGATGCTGGTGACGCCTTGCAGCGCGTCGTGGCAAGCGCCATCGGGCGTGCCGGGCTGGCTACGCTCGCGAGGGAGGAAAAGGGTTCCCGTCCAGAACAGGTCTCCGGACGACGGTGCACCTGGCCCCACGGTGGGCGCCAAATGTCGGGTGGTAGGTGCGACATATGCTAACGGGTGGCTTATCATTGTGGGAGCCAATAAAACGTCGCCGGTGCCTGGAAATGGGAGGAGGCGAAGACATGCACGCCGACGAATCTTACCTAGCTTCGGGGCTCTCCGTGGAGATAACACCCCTACTGCTGCTCTGCGGGGTCTCCGCATGATCACTAAATGGATGAGTAGCTACACAAATGCTCCTTGAGCTGTTTGGGTGGAAGGAGGAAGAAGGGCTCGGCTAGCTTGCTTCTTCTCCCTGTATGGTGTCTAAAACTGGTTGGGGGGCTGAACCCTTTGCATGGGTGCACCGGGTGGTTTATATAGGCCTACCCCCCGGGGGTACAATGGTAATCCGACTGGGCGCGGGGCCCAGCCGTCTGTGACTGTGCTCGCCGGCTCCTGCGCCGACTGCTGGGGCCCGCCGACTGGTGGGTCCCGCCGGCTGCCGGCCCCTTGGTCGACAGGCAGGCCCCACTGTCTAGGGCCTGGTCGGGCGCCGGTTACTGTTGCTCTATCTTGATGACATGGGCTTTGTCGTGGGAGGCGTGGCTACAGTGCCGCCGCCTGGCGGGCGATCACCGTAGCCTCACCTCGTCTTGTCTCCTTAATGGGGCGTCTCCTTCGAGGCAGATGGCAAGCCGGCTGTGGGAAGCCGGCTTTCTCTCGGGCCGACTGGCGGGGGCGTGGCCGCCTTCAGGTCCCCCTCTGCCCGAAGGGCCCCACCGCCCGTGGGCCGCGCTGGCAGCCCGTCGTGGATGGCGTCAGGGTCGTCGTGGCAACAGTGCCGCGCCGGACGGGTCATGCCCTCCCATACGGCGTACTGTGCCAGTCGTGCTCCGGGATTCGGGGGGCGGCTAGCTTCACTGTAGCCACGCCCCGCCCTACTGCCGCTAGGCAGATGCGAGTTCTGAGGGTACGGTCTTGATCTCTCCATGGGAGCCGGCTTCTTGGAGTCGGCCTTCTGGCAGCCGGCTTCTTGAAGTCGGCCCAACCATGGCTTTCTTCATGGGGGTCAAAGTCGGGCCTCCTTCCAAAAGCCGGCCAAGGTGATGGCCGGCTAGGGGAAGGCGGCCCCGCGTCTTGGGTTTCTTGAGAGCCGGATGGGCTCGTAATTTTTTCTGATGGGCCAGGGGAAGCCGGCTAGGCTACCCATGGCTATTTACTCCGACACAAGGACACTCTCTTCTTCGAGGATCGTATTGTTGTGCCCAAAGGTGACCTCCATAAAGTGATCATGAATGAGGCTCACAATTCTCTCCTCTCCATCCACCCTGGGAGCACGAAGATGTATCAGGACCTCAAGCAGGCTTATTGGTGGACTCTAATGAAGCGCGAGATTGCTCAATTCGTGAATGAATGTGATGTCTGCAGAAGAGTGAAGGCAGAATACCAAAGGCCAGCGGGTCTCCTCCAACCTCTTGCCATTCCAGAATGGAAGTTTGACCACATTGAGATGGACTTCGTGACTGGGTTTCCAAAGTCCAAGCGTGGCAATGATGCTATATTCGTTGTCATCGACAAACTCACTAAAGTGGCTCACTTTCTGCCTATCAAAGAGTCGATCACTGCAGCTCAATTGGCGGAACTCTATTCCTCTCGAATTGTCTCTCTGCACGGTATTCCACAGTTGATCTCTTCAGACCGTGGCAACATCTTTACCTCCAAGTTTTGGGATTCTTCTCAGAAGGCCATGGGCACCAACATCCGCTTCAGCACAGCGTTCCATCCTCAAACTAGCGGTCAAGTCGAGAGTGTCAACCAGATTCTTGAAGATATGCTCAGGGCTTGTGTGATCTCCTTCGGCATGAAGTGGGAGGATTGTCTTCCTTATGCTGAATTCTCCTACAACAACAGTTTTCAAGCAAGTTCGGGCAAGGCCCCACTTGAAATTCTGTATGGCAGGAAGTGCCGTACCCCTCTCAACTGGTCTGAAACCGGTGAACGTCAGCTTTTGGGTAATGACTTAATCACAGAGGCAGAGGAAATGTGCAAAGTCATTCGAGATAACCTCAAAGCAGCCCAATCCCGCCAGAAGAGCTACTATGATAGTAAGCACCGTGATCTGGCTTTCGAGATCGGAGATCATGTTTACCTCCGCATCTCTCCTATGAAAGGTACTCGTCGCTTCGGTATCAAAGGGAAGCTTGCCCCCAGATATGTGGGACCTTTCAAGATCGTCAGCAAGAGAGGCGACCTCGCCTATCAACTCGAGCTTCCTTCAAACTTTGCATATGTTCATGACGTGTTCCATGTCTCTCAGCTCCGAAAGTGCTTCAAGACTCCTGACCGCACCGTCAACTTCGAGGACATTGAGCTCCAAGAAGATCTCTCTTATCGTGAGCACCCCGTTGCTATTCTTGAAGAGATTGAATGCAAGACTCGCAACAAGTCAATCAAATTCCTCAAAGTCAAGTGGTCACACCATTCCAACCGTGAAGCTACCTGGGAACGCGAGGATCACCTCCGTTCTGAGTACCCGGCGTTCTTTCAGTCCTAGATCTCGGGACGAGATCCTTTCGTAGTGGTGGAGTGTTGTAACACCCCGGATGTAATTTACCCAATATGTACTCCAACTCTTGCCGTTTCCGGCCATAAGTTATTTTTATTTTCTCGGGTTCGGGTTTTTGTCTCCGTGTGTTGTTATCGTTGTCATGCATCTCATATCATGTCATCATGTGCATTGCATTTGTATACGTGTTCATCTCATGCATTCGAGCATTTTCCCCGTTGTCCGTTTTGCATTCCGGCGCTTCGTTCTCCTCCGGTGGTCATTTCTACCTTTCCTTCGTGTGTGGGGATTAAACATTTCCGGATTGGACCGAGACTTGCCAAGCGGCCTTGGTTTACTACCGGTAGACCGTCTGTCAAGTTTCGAATCATTTGGACTTCGTTTGATACTCCAACGGTTAACCGAGGGACCGAAAAGGCCTCGTGTGTGTTGCAGCCCAACACCCCTCCAAGTTGGCCCAAAACCCACCAAAACCCTCTCCATCATCTAGAGCATTCGATCACGATTGCATGGCCGAAAACTGCACCTCATTTGGACTCTCCTAGCTCCCTCTATGCCTATTTAAAGACACCCCCGAAAATCTCCTTCTCCTTCCCCCAAAACCCTAAAAATTGCCTCGCGCCGCGCCGGACATGTCCGTATCCGGCCGGACACTTCGTGCCGCCGCCCCGGTCCACTAGCTGCGCGCCACGTGTCGCCTCGCCGCCGCCACCCGCCGCGGCCCGGAGAGCCCGCGTCCGGCCCCCGGGCCCGTTGCCCTCCGCGCCGCCCGCGCCTGCCCTTCCCCGTCCGAGCCGGCAGGCTCCTTTGACGCCGGATCGCCGCGCCGCCGCGCCGGCCTCCCGTCCGGTGAGCTCCGCCACCGGAGCCGCACCGCCGCCCTCGCGGAGCTCCGCCACCGGAGCCGCACCGCCGCCGCCGCGCCTCCCCAGCCTCGTCGCCGGCCGCGCCCACACCGGCCCCCGCCTCCCCGTCGTGCTCCAGTGAGCTTCCTCCCTGCCAATGAACAGTACTTCGGCGAGCCGCATCGGGAACCGTGCAGATCTTAGATCTAGATCCAAACTCGGGTTGACTTTCTCCCGAAACCCTAGTTCATGTTGCCCTGTTCATCGTGCTATAACTTTGCATCCGTAGCTCCGTTTTGGGCATATAGCATATCAAATTGTTCGTCTCAGAGAGCACATCATTTCATCTCATTGCATCATTTTCATTTGAGTTCATCTTGATGCCCGAAATGCTATTAGAAGAGTGCTACTTGAGATAATTGTCAGATCTGCTGCTCCATTTAGATATTGTCATTTTTGCCATGATTATTGTGTGCATGATATGCCCATGAGCTCTACATATGTTTTGTTAAGGGTTTTGCCATCTTTCCAGAGGTGCAACCCATGTATTTTTGTGATGTGTGTGGTGACTAGCACAAGCTTGCAAAGTGAGGCACTTGGTAATGCTGATTTCAGGGACTTCGCATTTCCACTAAGTCCTTGACCTGTTTATCTCATATTGCCATATGTTCATGTTGTTTCCTAGTGATCCGTGCCTCTTTTGAGGATGATCAGTAAGGATGTTTTATTAATCTTGTAGTGCTCTATCCATCCATGTCTTTGTTTGCAATTATGGATCACCCTAGCTTGAGTCAATCGAGCTCTACTTTTGCTACTTCGTGAATCTGGGCAGATTGTCTACTTGTTAGCGATTTTGCCGTGGATGTTGTAGTTGATCCGTGCATCCTATGCTATTGTTCTTGTCATGTCTAGCTTGCATTTTGTGTATTCTTGATGGATGTATGCTTAGCTTATCTTGACATGCTCCGTAGTGAGTGCATCGAGCTCGTAAACATGCCTACTTGAGATATGTTTTCAGCATGTGCCAGTTTTCACTAAGTCTGAAAACTGATTATGCTTTTGCCATGTTCACATGCTCGCAAATGTGTTTTCTGATCCCTTTTGGCTCAAGGTCACTAAGGGACTTTTGTTAAGCTTTTTGAGTAGCTCCATGCCATGTTTTACTTTGCCATGTTCAGGTCCTGTAGCATGTAGTTTTGTTGCTCCGAAGAGTGCTATCTGATCTGAAATTCTAGATAAGTGTTAATTTCACTAAGTCTGAGATCTGTTTACCATATGCATTTTTGCCATGCTTGTTTGGACCTGTTATAGGATGAATTGGCCGTAGCTCAGTGCTAGACTTTTGTTAAGCATCTTGAATGCATCCCTGCCATGTATTTTGATGCCATGTTTGAGTGCTGTAGCATGTTCATCTCATTGCATTTAGATGGCTACTTGCTGTAAATCGCAGAACGTGGTCATATTTGAATTGCTTGCCATTTCCAAACCGTAACTCCGATTCCGATGTTCTTTATATCGTTTTCAAGCGATTGCATGTCATCTTTCCAGTGGCACACTTGGTTTTCCATGTTGAGGCCAGGTTCATGCATCCCTTGTCAAATCTTGCATATGCATCCCGCATCGCATCCCGCATAGCATACCATCTTTGCATCATATTGTTTGAGCTTTGTTTGTGGTTGATTGTGTTCCGTTTGTTTGTTTGTCTTGTTTGGTTAGATCCGAGAGACGAGTTCGCTAACAAGGAGACCGTTGAGTTTGCTTTCGAGGATCCAAGAAACTCTGACAACTTTGCAGGCAAGATGATCATACCCTCGAAATCACTACTATCTTTGCTATGCTAGATTCTCGCTCTTTTGCTATGCCAATGCTACGATGCCTACCACTTGCTTTCAAGCCTCCCAAATTGCCATGTCAAACCTCTAACTCACCATGTCCTAGCAAACCGTTGATTGGCTATGTTACCGCTTTGCTCAGCCCCTCTTATAGCGTTGCTAGTTGCAGGTGAAGATTGGAGGCCGTTCCTTGTTGGAACATTATTTACTTGTTGGGATATCATTACATTGTCATGTTATCTTAATGCATCTATATACTTGGTAAAGGGTGGAAGATTCGGCCTCTCGCCTAGTGTTTTGTTCCACTCTTGCCGCCCTAGTTTCCGTCATATCGGTGTTATGTTCCCGGATTTTGCGTTCCTTACGCGGTTGGGTTATAATGGGAACCCCTTGATAGTTTGCCTTGATTAAAGCTTTTCCGGCAATGCCCAACCTTGGTTTTACCATTTGCCACCTATCCTCTTTTCCCTTGGGTTTCCGGAGCCCGAGGGTCATCTTATTTAAACCCCCCTGGGCCAGTGCTCCTCTGAGTGTTGGTCCAACTCGTCAGCCGCCGGTGGCTACCAGGGGCAACTCTGGGCTGGCCTACCAGAAGTTTGGACAATCTAAGTGTGCCCTGAGAAATAGATATGTGCAGCTCCTATCGGGATTTGTCGGCACATTCGGGCGGTGTTGCTGGATTTGTTTTAACCTGTCGAGGTGTCTTGAAGAACCGAGATACCGAGTCTGATCGGAACGTCTTGGGAGGAGGTCTATTCCTTCGTTGACCATGAGAGCTTGTCATGGGCTAAGTTGGGACTCCCCTGCAGGGATTTGAACTTTCGAAAGCCATGCCCGCGGTTATGGGCAGATGGGAATTTGTTAATGTCCGGTTGTAGATAACTTGAACCTTAACTTAATTAAAATGAATCAACAGTGTGATTTACCGTGATGGTCTCTTCTCGGCGGAGTCCGGGAAGTGAACACGGTGTTGGAGTAATGCTTGCGCAGGTTGCTCTCTAGTTTCTCGCTCGCGCTTTGCCTCCTCTTCTCGCTCTCTTTTGCGAACAGGTTATCCACCATATATGCTAGTCGCTTGCTGCAGCTCCACTTATATTTACCCTGCCTAACCTATTAAGCTTAAATAGTCTTGATCACGAGGGTGCGAGATTGCTGAGTCCATGTGGCTCATAGATTACTATTACACCAGATGCAGGGCCTGATGATTCCGCTCCAGGTGACGCGCTCGAGCTCAGGTGGGAGTTCGACGAGGACTCTCAGCGATACTATGTTTCTTTTCCTGATGATCAGTAGTGGTGCCTAGTTGGGGTGATCGGGACCGTGTCGCATGTTGGGTTGTCTTTTATTTTGGCGCCGTAGTCGGGCCATGAGTGTTTGAATTGATGTAATGTTATTTATGTATCTTGATTGACGTGGCGAGTGTAAGCCAACTATGTTATCTCCCCTTTTATTAATTATATTACATGGGATGTTGTGAAGATTGCCTGACTTGCAACATTGCCTTCAATGCGATTATGCCCCTAAGTCGTGCCTCGACACGTGGGAGCTATAGTCGCATCGAGGGTGTTACAATATGGTTTTATATAGACTTTTGGAGAAGTCTGTATTCTTGGAGAAAAAATCCATTCTTGGAGCACTATATCCTTTGTGATCAAAGCATATGGTTTTATACAGACTTTTGGAGAAGTCTGTACTTATAAGAAAGTGAGTGGGAGCACTACACCCTTTTGATAAGTATATGTAAATGACATATTGTTGATCGGAAATGATGTAGAATTTTCTGGAAAGCATAAAGGATTGTTTGAAAGGATTTTTTTCAAAGAAAGACCTCGATGAAGCTGCTTACATATTGAGCATCAAGATCTATAGAGATAGATCAAGACGCTTGATAAGTTTTTTCAATGAGTACATACCTTGACAAGTTTTTGAAGTAGTTCAAAATGGAACAGTCAAAGAAAGAGTTCTTTCCTTTGTTGCAAGGTGTGAAGTTGAGTAAGACTCAAAGCCTGACCACAGTAGAAAATAGAGAGAGAATGAAAGTCATTCCCTATGCCTCAGCCATAGGTTCTATAAAGTATGCCATGCTGTGTACCGGACCTATTGTATACCCTGCCCCGAGTTTGGCAAGGGAGTACAATTTTGATCTAGGAGTAGATCATTGGACAGCGGTAAAAAATTATCCTTAGAGGACTAAGGAAATATTTCTCGGTTATGGAGGTGATGAAGAGTTCGTCGTAAAGAGTTACGTCGATACAAGCTTTGACACCGATCTGGATGACTCTAAGTCACAATCCAGATACATATTGAAAGTGGGAGCAATTAGCTAAAGTAGCTCCATGCAGAGCATTGTAGACATAGAAATTTGCAAAATACATACGCATCTAAATTTGACAGACCCGTTGACTAAACTTCTCTCACAAGCAAAACATGATCACACCTTAGTACTCTTTGAGTGTCAATCACATGGCGATGTGAACTAGATTACTGACTCTAGTAAAGCCTTTGAGTGTTGGTCACATGGTGATGTGAACTATGGGTGTTAATCACATGGTGATGTGAACTATTGGTGTTAAATCACACGGCGATGTGAACTAGATTATTGACTCTAGTGCAAGTGGGAGACTGAAGGAAATATGCCCTAGAGGCAATAATAAAGTTGTTATTTATATTTCCTTATATCATGATAAATGTTTATTATTCATGCTAGAATTGTATTAACAGGAAACTTAGTACATGTGTGGATACATAGACAAACAGAGTGTTACTAGTATGCCTCTACTTGACTAGCTCGTTGAATCAAAGATGGTTAAGTTTCCTAGCCATAGACATGAGTTGTCATTTGATTAACAGGATCACATCATTAGAGAATGATGTGATTGACTTGACCCATTCCGTTAGTGAAAGTGCAACTATCCCTAGGTGGTTTTGGTAATTCCTACCAACATATAGCTCATTTTGCTAATGCTATTCCAAGATGAATATTTCAGGAAAGCTGAATGATTGGCATGGCATGGATTAGAATGTGGACCCTTAAAAATGCTAAGGACAAAAGATTGGCTCAAGCTCAAAGCACAAGACTCTACATTTTCTATTTTAGTGATCCAAGATCACATTGAGTCTATAGGAAAAGCCAATACTATTAAGAAGGGATGAGGTGTTGTTTAATGAGGTTCTTGCTCAAAATACTTAGTGACATGCTCCAAAACCCTTCACTACTTTCTCATATCCACATATGTCCCAAACCAAAAATTCCAACTCAGCCCCACCGAAATTTCATATCCGGAGCCACCGAGTTCAGTTGACATAGCCACTGCCAGAAACCCTAGTCTTTTTGGTCTCACCGATAGGGATCTCGGTCTCACCGAGATGGGATTGTAATCTCTCTGTTTCCCTTCGTAACGTTTCGGTCAAACCGAGATGAGCGATCGGTCCCACCGAGATTGCAATGCAAACACTCTGTTTCCTTTTTGTAACGTTTCGGTCCAACCGAGATGAGCGAATCGGTCCCATCGAGTTTGCCTGACCAAGTCTCTGTTAGTCTATTACCAAAATCGGTCTCACCGAGTTTGTGTAATCGGTCTCACTGAGATTACGTTATGCCCTAACCCTAAGGATATCGGTCCCACCGAGTTGACATGTCAGTCCCACCGAAATGCCTAATGGTCACATTATGAACCAAATCAGTCTGACCGAGTTCTTTGAATCGGTCCCACTGAGTTTGGTGATTTGTGTGTAACGGTTAGATTTTGTGTGGAGGCTATATATACCCCTTCACCCACTCTTCATTCGTGGAGAGAGCCATCAGAACATGCCTACACTTCCAACACATATTTTCTAGGAGAGAACCACCTACACTTGTGTTGATGTCAAGATATTCCATTCCAACCACATAAATCATGATCTCTAGCCTTCCGAAGTTGCTTTCCACTCAAATCTTCTTTCCACCAAATCCAAATCCTGTGAGAGAGAGTTGAGTGTTGGGGAGACTATCATTTGAAGCACAAGAGCAAGGAGTTCATCATCAACACACCATTTGTTACTTCTTGGAGAGTGGTGTCTCCTAGATTGGCTAGGTGTCACTTGGGAGCCTCCATCAAGATTGTGGAGTTGAACCAAGGAGTTTGTAAGGGCAAGGGGTCGCCTACTTCGTGAAGATCTACCCTAGTGAGGCAAGTCCTTCGTGGGTGATGGCCATGGTGGGATAGACAAGGTTGCTTCTTTGTGGACCCTTCATGGGTGGAGCCCTCCGTGGACTCACGCAACCGTTACCCTTCGTGGGTTGAAGTCTCCATCAACGTGGATGTACGATAGCACCACCTATCGGAACCACGGATAAAAAATCTCTGTGTCAACATTGCGTTTGCTCCCTCAAACTCCTCCCTTTACCTTCATATGCAATTGTTTTACATTCCGCTGCTATACTCTTAGAATTGCATGTGTAGGTTGATTGCTTGACTTGTGCTAAGTTGCTAAAATCTGCCAAGAACTAAAATTGGGAAAAGGCTAGATTTTTATTTGGTTAAGTAGTCTAATCACCCCCTGTAGACATACTTTCGATCCTACAAGTGGTATCAGAGGTTTGGTCTCCATTTTCTTTGATTCCCATAGCTTTTGGTGGTCATAGCCTTGGTTTCACAACCTAGGATAGTATGGCGTCTAGCGAGGGAAATTACCACCGTAGAGGTCCTTACTTTGATGGAACAAATTTTGCTAGTTGGAAGCATAAGATGAAAATGCATATTCTTGGACATAACCCCGCCGTTTGGGCTATTGTGTGTATTGGCTTGCAAGGTGAATTCTTCGATGGGAAAGAACCTAACCGTAAAGCTACCGCGGAAGAGTTGAAGATGCTACAATACAATGCTCAAGCTTGTGATAATCTCTTCAATGGATTGTGCCCCGAAGAATTCAACAAAATCAGCCATCTTGAGAATGCAAAGGAAATTTGGGATACTTTGATTGATATGCACGAAGGTACCGACTCCGTCAAGGAATCCAAATTGGATGTGCTTCAAAGTTAACTTGACAAGTTCAAAATGAAGGATGGTGAAGGTGTCACTGAAATGTACTCTAGGCTTGCTCTCATCACAAATGAGATTGCCGGTTTAGGAAGTGAAGAGATGACCGGCAAATTCATCATCAAGAAGATCCTAAGAGCCTTGGATGGAAAATATGATACCGTGTGCACATTGATCCAAATGATGCCAAATTACAAAGATCTCAAACCAACGGAAGTCATTGGAAGAATTGTTGCTCATGAGATGTCACTCAAGGATAAGGAAGAGCTTCACAACAAGTCAAGTGGTGCTTACAAAGCCTCGTGTGATACTCCCACATCATCAAGTGAGAAGCAAACCTTCAATGAAGAATTGAGCCTGATGGTAAAGAACTTCAACAAGTTCTACAAGAGTAGAAGCAAAGAAAGAAGTTCCAAGTCAAGGTCCTTCAATGACAAAAGATCTTCTAGTTGTGAACGTAATTGCTACAATTGTGGAAGACACGGACACTTCTCCAATGAGTGTACGCCCCCCTACAAAAGAAGAGAAGATTCTCCCAAAAGAAGAAGTAGAAGAGAAGAATCGCCACCAAGAGAAAGGAGGAGTAGAGATGATCGTTACGAACGAAAACCCTCTCAGAGAAGCAAGGACTCGGAAAGGAAGGAAAAGTCATCAAGGAGCTACACAAAAACAAGACATCAAGCTCATGTTGGTGAATGGGTATCCGACTCCGACTCCGAAAGAAGTTATCACTCTGACTCCGAATATACTCAAGATGAAGGTGTTGCCGGTCTAGCACTTGTGTCAACCAACTCCTATGACATATTTGACTCACCAAATGAAGGAATTGGAAGATGCTTCATGGCCAAAGGTCCAAAGGTAACACATCCCGAGTATGTTGATTTCAATAGGGATGATGATGATTTACTTGTTGACAACTCTAGTGATGAAGACTATGATGAAACATCAATTAATCATGTTAATCAAGATAAAAACAAATGATGATGATTAAGAAGGAGATTGAGCGTCTAACTAAAGAACTAAACACTCTTAAGTTAGCTCATGAAACCATCTTGGAAGATCATCGAGAACTTTTAAAGACTCATGATAAGCTACACTTTGAAAAGCTCAACCTTGAGCAAGAGCATGAGTTTTTAAAGGCAATCAATGATGGTCTTCGCAAGAAAAGTTCTTCTTACATTGCCAAGCGTTTACGCTTGTCTACTTACATGCCACAAGTTAAATCTAGCAACAAAAACAAGAAAGATGCTTCATCTAGTAGTAATAACAATCATGCTAAATCCACTGTTGTTGCTTCTAGTAGTTCTCTTGATTCCACTAATGATTCTCTTAGCCAAGTTACACTTGAGCAAGAAAATAGCTTATTGAAGGGAATTATAGAAAAAGGTGTTTACAAGAGCCTTGCCGGAAGTAAGCAATTTGAGGAAATTGTACGCAAGCAAGGAAGACACCGGAAGAATCAAGGTGTTGGTTTTGAACGAAAGTTCAATGCCAATGGAGTTGAGTGGGAAGAAGATCAATACCCCAAGACGAAGTTTGTTCCTCAACAAGAGAAGTATGATCCTACTTCTTTCAAAGGGACACAAGCTCAAGATGATCTTCCACCACAAGACCACAAGCTAAAAGGCAAGGACAAGCTTCAAGAGGAAATTGATGCATTTGAAGAAGCACCTAAGGCCTTGGTCAAGTGGGTTCCCAAGACTACATCAAGTTCTACTTCATCAAGTACAACTACAACTCCAAGGATTCCCATCAAGATGGTGTGTATCCAGAAGAAGAACTAGAGAGTTCTTGAGGGTGACTCCGCCAACATACTTCACTCTTATCATTTTGGCGAGTAAAAGTGCAAACAACTTCCATATCTTGCACTAGTTCAAGAAGTCACAAACCCTCTTGTTGGTAAGACAAGGGACAAGGTAACCTAATGCTTTCATGGACATCATCTTGTGTATGCATCACTCTATGTCTATGGTTATCCTTGTTTGTTCCTTGTGGGACTAACCCGCGTAGGTATTGAAAGTGCAACTCACTCCAAAGGATTGCTCCGAATGATCTACATCAACATTGAGCATCTACATCTTCAACACCTACATGAAGTCATCATCGACAAAACCCAAGGTTAGTTCATCCCTCTTAGGGGGGATATCACATCTAGGGGGAGCTTTACTCTAATCAGTTGAGCTAAAGCAACTCTAATGGTGTGAATACAACAATGCTTTATGTAAAAGTGGTAACCACACTTGTGCTTAAACGATGAGTATGACCTATGATCAAATGTTCTCATTTGACTCCTAAGTCAATATACTCATATATAGATGACCGAGTCATCGCCAAATTGCTTGATAGATGCTAGATATTGTGTGAGCATGTTGGTCTCACCGAGTTTGTGTAATAGGTCTCACCGAGATTACGTTATGCCCTAACCCTAGTGATATCGGTCCCACCGAGTTGACATGTCAGTCCCACCGAAATGCCTAACGGTCACATTATGAACCAAATCGGTCTGACCGAGTTCTTTGAATCGGTCCACCGAGTTTGGTGATTTGTGTGTAACGGTTAGATTTTGTGTGGAGGCTATATATACCCCTTCACCCACTCTTCATTCATGGAGAGAGCCATCAGAACATGCCTACACTTCCAACACATATTTTCTGAGAGAGAACCACCTACACTTGTGTTCAGGCCAAGATATTCCATTCCAACCACATAAATCTTGATCTCTAGCCTTCCCAAGTTGCTTTCCACTCAAATCTTCTTTCCACCAAATCCAAATCCTATGAGAGAGAGTTGAGTGTTGGGGAGACTATCATTTGAAGCACAAGAGCAAGGAGTTCATCATCAACACACCATTTGTTACTTCTTGGAGAGTGGTGTCTCCTAGATTGGCTAGGTGTCACTTGGGAGCCTCCGTCAAGATTGTAGAGTTGAACCAAGGAGTTTGTAAGGGCAAGGAGATCGCCTACTTCATGAAGATCTACCCTAGTGAGGCAAGTCCTTCATGGGCGACGACCATGGTGGGATAAACAAGGTTGCTTCTTTGTGGACCCTTCGTGGGTGGAGCCCTCCGTGGACTCGCGAAACCGTTACCCTTCGTGGGTTGAAGTCTCCATCAACGTGGATGTACGATAGCACCACCTATCGGAACCACGGATAAAAAATCTCCGTGTCAACATTGCGTTTTCTCCCTCAAACTCCTCCCTTTACCTTCATATGCAATTGTTTTACATTCCGCTGCTATACTCTTAGAATTGCATGTGTAGGTTGATTGCTTGACTTGTACTAAGTTGCTAAAATCTGCCAAGAACTAAAATTGGGAAAAGGCTAGATTTTTATTTGGTTAAGTAGTCTAATCACCCCCCCTCTAGACATACTTTCGATCCTACAGTTAGCTTAGCATTTGATCGTTTAGTATATTGCTATTGCTTTCTTCATGGCTTATACATGTTCCTATGACTATGAGATTATGCAACTCCCGAATACCGGAGGAATACTTTGTGTGCTACCAAACATCACAACGTAACTAGGTGATTATAAAGGTGCTCTACAGGTGTCTCCGATGGTACTTGTTGAGTTGGCATGGATCAAGATTAGGATTTGTCACTCCAATTGTCGGAGAGGTATCTCTGGGCCCTCTCGGTAATGCACATCTCTATAAGCCTTGCAAGCAATGTAACTAATGAGTTAGTTGCAGGATGATGCATTACGAATCGAGTAAAGAGTCTTGCCGGTAACGAAATTGAACTAGGTATTGAGATACCGATGATCGAATCTTGGGCAAGTAACATACCGATGATAAAGGGAACAACGTATGTTGTTACGCGGTTTGACCAATAAAGATCTTCATAGAATATGTAGGAGCCAATATGAGCATCCGGGTTCCGCTGTTGGTTATTGACTAGAGATGAGTCTCGGTCATGTCTACATAGTTCTCGAACCCGTGGGGTCCACACGCTTAACGTTCGGTGATGATCAGTATTATGAATTTATGTGTTTTGATGTACCGAAGGTTGTTCAGAGTCCCGGATGAGACCATGGACATGACGAGGAGTCTCGAAATGTATGAGACGTAAAGATCGATATATTGGAAGGCTATATTCGGACATTGGAAAGGTTCGGAGTGGTTCGGGTATTTATCGGAGTACCGGAGAGTTACGGGAATTCGCCGGGGAGTATATGGGCCTTATTGGGCTTTAGGGGAGAGAGGGGCTGCCTAGGGCAGGCCGCGCGCCCCCTCCTTCCTTCTCTTCTCTCTTCCCCTTCCTTCTCTCCTACTCCTACTACTTGGAAGGGGGGGGGGAATCCTACTCCTGGTGGGAGTAGGACTCCGCAGGGCGCGCCATAGTATAGGGCCGGCCCTCCCCCTCCTCCACTCCTTTATATACGGGGAAGGGGGCACCCCATAGACACACAAGTTGATCATTGATCTCTTAGCCGTGTGTGGTGCCCCCCTCCACCATAATCCACCTCGGTCATATCGTCGTAGTGCTTAGGCGAAGCCTTGCGCCGGTAGATTCATCATCACCGTCATCACGCCGTCGTGCTGACGAAGCTCTCCCTCGAAGCTCCACTGGATCGTGAGTTCGTGGGACGTCACCCAACTGAACGTGTGCAGATCGCGGAGGTGCCGTACGTTCGGTACTAGGATCGGTCGATCGTGAAGACGTACGACTACATCAACCGCGTTGTCATAATGCTTCCGCTTTTGGTCTATGAGGGTACGTAGACAACACTCTCCCATCTCGTTGCTATGCATCACCATGATCTTGCGTGTGCGTATGAATTTTTTTGAAATTACTATTCCCCAAGAGTGGCATCCGAGCCAGGTTTATGCGTAGATGTTATATGCACGAGTAGAACACAAGTGAGTTGTGGGCGATAATAGTCATACTGCTTACCAGCATGTCATACTTTGATTCGGCGGTATTGTTGGATGAGGCCCGGACCGACATTACGCGCATGCTTACGCGAGACTGGTTACACCGACGTGCTTCGCACACAGGTGGCTGGCGGGTGTCAGTTTCTCCAACTTTAGCTGAATAGAGTGTGCCTACGCCTGGTCCTTGTTGAAGGTTAAAACAACACATACTTAACAAAAAATCGTTGTGGTTTTGATGCGTAGGTAAGAACGGTTCTTGCTCAGCCCGTAGCAGCCACGTAAAACTTGCAACAACAAAGTAGAGAACGTTTAACTTGTTTTTGCAGGGCATGTTGTGATGTGATATGGTCAAGACATGATGCTAAATTTTATTGTATGAGATGATCATGTTTTGTAACAGAGTTATCGGCAACTGGCAGGAGCCATATGGTTGTCGTTTTATTGTATGAAATGTAATAGCCATGTAATTGCTTTACTTTATCACTAAGCGGTAGCGATAGTCATAGAAGCAATAGTTGGCGAGACGACAACGATGCTACGATAGAGATCAAGGTGTCGCGCCGATGACGATGGAGATCATTGTCGGTGTCAAAACAGCCGGATCTCGGGTAGGGGGTCCCGAACTGTGCGTCTAGGATCGATGGTAACAGGAGATGGGGGACACGATGTTTACCCAGGTTCGGGCCCTCTCTATGGAGGTAATACCCTACTTCCTGCTTGATTGATCTTAATGAATATGAGTATTACAAGAGTTGATCTACCACGAGATCGTAATGGCTAAACCCTAGAAGTCTAGCCTGTATGACTATGGTAATGTGTATATGCTTTCCGGACTAACCCCTCCGGTTTATATAGACACCGGGGAGGATCTAGGGTTTACATGGAGTCGGTTACATAAGAAGGAATCTTCATAGTTGGTCGCCAAGCTTGCCTTCCACGCCAAGTAGAGTCCAATCTGGACACGGGTACAGTCTTCGGCCTTCGTGTCTTCATAGCCCATCAGTCCGGCCCACAAATAATAGGCCGGATGCCCGAGGACCCCTTAGTCCAGGACTCCCTCAGTAGCCCCCGAACCAGTCTTCAATAGCGAGGTGTTCGGCACACATATTGTCTTCGGCATTACAAGGCGGATTCCTCCTTCAATGATCTCCAAGTAATGTATTCGGCCATTGATCCAATGCCGCCTCCTTGGCTTCTGCACGTTAAATAATCTTCGTCCTCCATGTGTCGAGCGAATGTGGAAAGTCAGGGTATTTTTGCGAACAACACCCCCTCCACGCAAGGAAGAGCGCCTATTTAAAGAGATTGGATCCTAGATCCATTCACGCAGAAGAAATCCCCAGAGCCTGCTTAGGAGAAACCATTCCAGCATGGCTAGTGTTCCCAGCTCCTCCGTTCATCCCAGCCCAGAGAAAGGCGAGTGGGAGAGGTGTTCTATGTCTCATAGCCAATTGACAAATTTGCAAACGCAGGGATTCCTTCCCCCTGCAGATCTAGTCCCTGTTCGAACGGGGCTAGCTTCCTTTAATGAGGTGACTCAGGCAGAGGACTTCCCCAATCTGTCCGGGGGAGAGCGAGTGTGTTTTCTCCCCTATCTGCTAAGAGGCGTTGGATTTCCAATCCATCCGTTCCTCCGAGGGCTTCTTGAGTACTACGGCCTCCAGCTGCACAACTTCACTCCGGCCTCTATTCTGCACATTGCGGGTTACGTCACTTTATGCGAACTATTCCTATGCGTCGATGCTCATTTCGAGTTGTGGAGGAAGTTGTTCTGTCTCGTCCCGTGCAACCACAAAGGGTCAATATTTGAAGTGGGCGGAGCCGAAGTATGGCGCGTCGCCGATACCGGATATCCAGCCGGCACACCAAGGAAGGCACCTGATGAATGGCCCTCCAAATGGTTCTATATTGAGGACGTTACGCTTCACGACCTGGTTTGAAAGGGTCTTCCTGAATTTGCGAGCGTCCCGCTGAAGAAACGCCACAGTTGGCGTCCCCGGAGCCTTGAAGAGGAAGACGGTGCGGAGGTTTGCCAGCTGATGAGCAAGATAAATGAGCTCGCTCAGTCCGGACTCATAGTGATCAAGGTTATGGCGATCTCCATAGCGCGAGGGGTTCATCGGCTCCAATACAGAGGGCTTCCAATGTGGCACTACAAAGGGGAGGATGACGCCTCTTGCTGTGGCCGGAAAGGTCCGGATACCCCCGCCGCTTTGGCTAAGATATTAGCCGAGGGGAGGAAAAGGAATTTCTTCACATCAAACTCAGAGACGGGTACTCTATGTTTAGCCCTCCTAGTTGGGTAAGGCCCAACTCCTCTGTTTTTACTCCTTCCATCTCCGAATTGCCTTTGATAAATTTCTAGTTTGTTTGCTTATGACAGCACTGGCAAAAGGTCATCGAGGGACTTCATAGTCCCGCCCCACAGCCGGAGAACCACAACCGGGAGCTTGATCCCGGGTTTGAAGAGGATCCGGATATATTTGTGGTGCTCGCGGAGGGGGTGTTTTACCAGACGAGCCATGATGGCACAGAAGTAGCCATCATCGCTGACTACCCTGGTCTTCTTCTTGCTTCACAGGCAAGTAATCAAGAAACACCTTCTCTGAAAGGGTGCTCTTACTCTGCCTCACCCACTGCATTGTCGAGCATTCTACAGGGGAGGCGTTCGATGATACCAAGGAAGTCGGTTCCTACGCCGGGCAGGCCTTCGAATAGGAGGGCCGGTGAAGGCACCGCCGGGCCTTCATCGAGGAGGTATGGATAAATATATTTTTTAGAGGCCATATCCAACTGTGACCTATGCGCCTGTTTGATTACAGGAAAAAGGTTCGCCGAACTATGTCCGGGGGTCCGGCCGGCCGCGCTCCCAACAACCAAGATTTAGATCCAGTCGGGGAGACGGGGGCCGATGTAGGAACAAAGCCGGACTGCCCTTCGGCCGAGGGTTCGGACAATATGTATGTTACCAACTCGGAAGTAGAGAGCGCCATGAATCATTGGTGTAGCAGGGCTGTTTTACGAGACCCGAAGTTCTCGGACGAGGCATTTAATGCCTTTAGCTCGGGCGACGCATACATCCGAGCTGCTCGAGACGGGCTTAGAAAAGCCATGAGGCAATATCTGACAGATGTGCAGGTAAGTTTTCTTTATCAAAAAAGGATAGCCATATAGCCGTAGCCCCCGAGACTGAAAGCAGTTGGCACAACTGATTTAAGGATCGTTGAACTACCTGGTCCTCACAGAGAAGAATGATCTGCTAGCCCAAGAGCTAGAGCATTTGAACAAGACACGCTCAATTTCATCCGAGACGAAGTTGTAGAATTTGGACCTATGGTTGACCACAACGAGTTCAGACTTCTTGTGACGACGCACTACCTCCACACCAGACATGACAGCACCCGTGTGTGTCGTGTGGCCTGTGCGTTGGTCGAAACCAAACTCAAAGACTTTGGTGATGCAAAACCTCCCAGCTCCCAAGTAGACAAAGCTGCAATCCACCATCGCCCAGACCTGAGGCAGATCGTCAAGGTGTGTCCAACTGTACACCAAAGGTCGACCCCTCTTGGAGAGAATACGGGAGATGATATCCATTGCACAAAAGGGGTGGCCTTCATCATTAGCAATACCAAACACGAGGTTGTCGAGCTCTGGCACATGCACGACACGATCTAAGAATGGCAGCCTCCAGGAGTCGGCCTTGAACCACTTGCGACTGGCCGTGTTGAAGCAGTAGGTGCCGAGGCTTTCTTCTCCGGAGGAGACAACAAGAATTCTGTCACCTTCAACGTCAAGCAGCGCATGGGAATTGACTATGCAATTGTCAGCATAGGCAGGTGGTGACGGTAGCTTGAGCTAGTTCCGGCCTTTCATCGTCCTGCCATTGGAAGGGTCACAGTACATGAGTACCTCGAAGTTGTAGGGATCGTAGCTGGAAGGGAACCTTCCCATGACGTAGAAGACATCAGCACGTTCACGGTCAGAGGCTTCGGGGTTAGTGGTGGAGAAGCTGATGGGCCTGCTCCCCTTGGGACTGTTGAGGTGTGGAATTGGCTGGAGGGAACCGGCGTCCATATTGTATAGGACGGTGTGCCCCTCAGTGTCCACGCAGAGGATCTTGCTAGCGCCGCTGCTGCCTCGTCCATAGAAGGGCAGGAAATCCATACTTTTGTTGTCTGGGATGGACCGTTCGAACCTGAGCCTGGGCGGAGGAATCAGCGAGACGGTCTCCATCCATGGTGGCACCACTCCTGGTGATTGCCAATCCATATTGATCTTGGATTTTTCTGCCACCCGTGCTTCCGCCGTGGATCCATAGAAGAGATGCTCGCCGGCCTTGATTCGACTCACCGTATACCAGGTGCTGCCACTTCCATACTGCATCACAACATTCATGAACTGCCGCGCCTTCATCGCTCACCACTCCTACCAACAAAGAGAGATCGCGAATTAGATGATGAATGATACCCCAGAAACCAAGCACTTCCACGGAAACTAATAAGATGGACCAGGGAAATAAAATGGGTAAGAGAAATAAGGAGTAATACCTAGGCAGACAGATTCAAGTCTCTTCTACCTCCAATTCCACGGGACGACCACGACGACGATGACGGCGGTGGTAGCGGCTGGGATAGGATGCGAAAGAGATGAGGTGACTTTCCCCCCTATATCTGACGTCCATTCAAGATCTAACGGAGGCAATTGGCCCAAGGGGAAGACAACTCCCTATTTAGATTCTCACAAGGGCGATGCTAGGCGCCGGCGCACCGACGCAATTTCGGCCGGTCCACCTAGAGCCGTTCGATCTGGACAGGCATAACCGTCAGATCTGTCCTCTCCCCTTTCGTCATCCTCCCCCACGGAAAAAAGAGGAGAAAAAGCTAGCGCCACCGCCGCCGCTCGCTGGATCCCGCACACAGATCCAGACCCATGATGCCCTCGTTTTAGACCACCACTGCCCTTGCTCGCCGCCTCGCTGCCGCCAGCCGCAGCACCATCTTTGTCGCCTCTTGCGTTCCTCACCGGATCCATAGATGCAACTACGTATACGACGAGGTTGCAGCTCCGGTGGTGATGGTCGCCGGGCGCAACACTCGTCAGCAAGCTCGCAGTGTACCTCGCCTCGGTTGCCGTCCATGGTTGTAGCACTCTGGTGCGTCACCCCGCCCTCGCTATGGACGCTCGCTACATGAGTTTCCAAGAACAAAATGGCCACCAGTCGCACCATAAAACGAATGTAGCAAATGAACATGTCAGTCGTACCAAAAAAGCATCCATGGTTGTAGCAAAAACATTGTTGTCATCGCCGCGGGTCGCAACTCGCCATGAATGGACGTAGCAAAAGCATTCGCCGGTTGTAGCAAAAATCAACGACGGTTCCAACAAAATCATCATCGTCGCCGTGACGGGTGCAGCTTCGCCGTGAATTGAACGTATCAAAAACATTTGCCAGTTGTAGCAAAAACGACAACGGTTGTAGCAAAAAATTCTAGTTCTGGCACAAAACCCACATGGTTGTAGCAAAAAAAATGTGTGCTGGCTCCAGCAAAACACAAAGCCGATGGTAGCAAAAAAATTGGCCGTTTCCACCAAAAATCCAAAGATGATGGTAGCAAAAAAAGATCCATGGTTCCAGCAAAAAAATGAGATGGTGGTAGCAAAAATTGATGCTGATTCCAGCAGAAAAACAAAACCAATGTAGCAAAAAGAAATTGGGGGTTGTTTCCCGCACATGACAACGCTGCCCGGTGGCCGCCGGCGATGCTGTGGCTGGTGGCAGCAATTCTATGGCCGGTTGTAGCACATGTGGATGCGGGCTCCAACAAAAATTCTTGCACGCGCAACCATCACCAGGGAAAGGTGGAGCTACGGCCATGGCGGGTTGCAGGCTCGCAGCACCATAGGACACAAAAAGAAAGGGAAGAAGAGGGGGGAGCGCAGGGCCACAAGGGCAACTCCAGAAAAGGGGGGCCGGGGTGGGCATCAGCTACGGCCACCACATAGCAGAAGGGGAGGCGAGCCTCATCGATGTCTCGATGGTGGCAGCCATGGCGGAGAAAGGGGGTGTGGGGAAAAGAATCAGAGAAGGGAGATGATGGATGGGTGCGTGGATGGATAAGGGAAAGGTGGGCGGTGCGCGGGTCCCATAGGACACAACGTAGTACAACGTGCGAGAAGCAGGAAGCGTTCGATCAATGTGTTGCATCGTACGTGCCGCGTGCGACCGGCCCAATCTTCGGCCGGCGCACCGGCCACAAACGTTAATAAATTATAAAAGAATAACCGAACCTATTATGCAGAACTTACAGTGTTAAAGAAGCAAAAACTGAATAATTCACTACCACTTTTCATTAGAACATTTAGCATAGAAACTCTTTAGCACTTGGCATAAAAATTGAGAATCAGTGTAACAATTGTAGATGCACTCACATTTACAAGGCACTAACGATTACAAAGCACTTACAAATTATGCAATTTGACATCCTTAAAATCGGAGAGCTTGCTACTGACTTTACAACGGAATCGACCGGTGCGACAGATAACCAGAAAGGAATCCATGGAGGTCTTTAGTCTACACATCCCCTCCTCTGGTGGGGGGGGCATCCCCGTCCTCTCCCTCCTCGGCCGTTGTGTTGCTCGCTCTAAACCCTCTCCTTGGCGGAGCGACGTGGGAGACAACAAACTCGTTGAGCCTGATCGGAGCGTTGCCATGTGTTTCTGATAAGAAATTTGCTGCCGAAAACTGCGAAGTGTGGGCTGTTTTACCCTTGGTCCGATCCCTTTCGTTGGATACATGATGAACATCACATAGAGCCATAGAGGGGGCCAAGTTGTAGCGTGACTTGCTAGAGAGAAGTCTCCCAGTGTCTTATCATTTTCTTCTCCAGTTTTTTAGAATCACATGGTCACTTTATTACACTATAGTGAGGAGTACAATAGAAGGATCCCATGGCTGAAAAAGCCAATATAATGACCATGGTCAAGGGAGAGAACACTCTTTACAAGATTCTTATGCGCCTTGTAGTTCAATGCTCCAGCGTCATGAATAAATCTTACTGAACTGAAGAAACTGAGTTGTATGCGCACATGCTCCCTTCATTGATGATCTTTACTATGTTGGATGCATCACATGAAATATCAAAAAAAGCACATACAATGTTGCCCTAGAACATAAGCACATTCCATCTAAACGTGTGTATACACACACATGATACATGTACATGATATATGTCAAATGCTCCCCCAGTTAACTGAAAATTCCATTGTTCCTTGCTCCGACTTGACTCATGTGACCATTCTTCAACTTTGGCCGCATGTCAGACCAGAGCCCGAGCACTGATAAAACCAAAGCCCTTTTGAGCTCCTTGGTGTAATATATCTACACGTTAGCATAGGGTGGTGTGTGTAAACATAATAGTAAGCATCAGGTGGACATTATGATAGTTCACAAGAACAAAAGTTAAATGAGATACATAGTGATGCGGAGCATCCTTCCATCATCCCCATGGACTCTACACCGACACATCAACTGCCACATGGACCTTTGACAAGAGCTAGAGCACGTGCTTTGGAAACCGAGGTGAACTCCTTCCTACTTAACTTGCATACGGATACATATGGAACATTGTTGCTACCTCACCAAAATACGCTATGTCTCATTAGGTACGAAGAGGGACACCCCCAAGAGGCTCAGGAGCATCCCCAAGGAGAAGAGGAACCACCCCAAGGCCACACGGACCAAGATGGAGTGCAACAGCAGCAACACAGGAAGTCCCAGGCGACCCCGTGCGCACGGGCCCCCGACACCCCGTGCCCACGGGCTACCCAGGGAGTTGGCGCTGGAGCACCCCGTGCGCACGGGCCTGTACCGTGCGCACGGGCCTCCCAGGATGGACGGCTGAGATCCCCAAACCGAGCCCTTCTTCATCTCATTCGACCCCAAGCTTATATAAACCGTACCTAGACCATATGTTAGGGTTAGCAAAGTTTTTTATAACACAAGAGGTCTTTGCTCATCTTCATCCTCTTGGAGATCAAGACCTCCTCTAGGAGTAGCTCCTCTTGGAGATCAAGCCCTCCTTCTTGGGGAAGATCCTCTTGGATTTGAAGACCTCACCTAGTGGGAAGAACCTTATCCTAGTAGTATTTTCCTTGAATTGTTCATGTAATCTTGTGGATCTCTTGTATGCTACTCTAGTGGATGTGATATTGGGTTTGTTTGAGAGATTTGTGCTTTGTGTTCTTGGTGTTCTTCCTCCTTTTCCCCCTTCAAGTGTGAAAAGATCCCCTCTAGGGTTTCACCCTACAACATCTTGGTATCATGAGCAAGGTTGATTCACATCTTGGAGCCCCATCCCCCCATTTGCTAGCTTGATTTTGTTGTTTTTTGTCCAAATTCGAAAATCCCCACAAAAATAGCCCCAAACTTTTTTATTGCAATTTGTTGGATCTTGTGAGATTTGGTTGTTTTGGTCCACGAATTTGTTGTTTGGCAAGTGGATCTACCCATCTTCCAGCTTCCCCACCCTTCAATTCCTCGAAATCGGCCTTAGCTTTGAAGATACCCACGGATCCGGAGCTTTTCATCCGCTCCCAGAACACCCCGTGCGCACGGGCCCTCGAGACCCCGTGCACACGGGACCCCGTGCACACGGGCCTCACTTACTCCGTGCGCATGGACCATCCAGTAACTTTCGGCCATCTTTTGTTTTCCACCATTTTGTTGTTGGAAATATGCCCTAAAGGCAATAATAAATTGATTATTATTATTATTTCCTTGTTCATGATAATCGTTTATTATCCATGCTAGAATTGTATTGATAGGAAACTCAGATACATGTGTGGATACATAGACAACACCATGTCCCTAGTAAGCCTCTAGTTGACTAGCTCGTTGATCAATAGATGGTTACGGTTTCCTGACCATGGACATTGGATGTCATTCATAACGGGATCACATCATTAGGAGAATGATGTGATGGACAAGACCCAATCCTAAGCCTAGCACAAGATCGTGTAGTTCGTTTGCTAAAGCTTTTCTAATGTCAAGTATCATTTCCTTAGACCATGAGATTGTGCAACTCCCGGATACCGTAGGAGTGCTTTGGGTGTGCCAAACGTCACAACGTAACTGGGTGGCTATAAAGGTACACTACAGGTATCTCCGAAAGTGTCTATTGGGTTGGCACGAATCAAGACTGGGATTTGTCACTCCGTGTAAACGGAGAGGTATCTCTGGGCCCACTCGGTAGGACATCATCATAATGTGCACAATGTGACCAAGGAGTTGATCACGGGATGATGTGTTACGGAACGAGTAAAGAGACTTGCCGGTAACGAGATTGAACAAGGTATCGGGATACCGATGATCGAATCTCGGGCAAGTACAATACCGCTAGACAAAGGGAATTGTATACGGGATTGATTAAGTCATTGACATCGTGGTTCATCCGATGAGATCATCATGGAACATGTGGGAACCAACATGGGTATCCAGATCCCGCTGTTGGTTATTGACCGGAGAACGTCTCGATCATGTCTGCATGGTTCCCGAACCCATAGGGTCTACACACTTAAGGTTCGATGACGCTAGGGTTATAAATGAAGTTTGTATGTGATTACCGAATGTTTTTCGGAGTCCCGGATGAGATCCCGAACGTCACGAGGAGTTCCGGAATGGTCCGGAGGTAAAGATTTATATATGGGAAGTCCTGTTTTGGTCACCAGAAAAGTTTCGGGTTTTATCGGTAACGTACCGGGACCACCGGGAAGGTCTCGGTGGTCCACCAAGTGGGGCCACAAGCCCCGGAGGGCTGCATGGGCCAAGTGTGGGAGGGGACCAGCCCCAGGTGGGCTGGTGCGCCCCCCACCAAGGCCCAAGGCACAAGGGAGAGTGGAAGGGGCAAACCCTAGGCTCAGATGGGCCTAAGGCCCACCTAGTGGTGCGCCCCCCTCTCCCCTCCCCTTGGCCGCCCCTAGATGGGATCTAGGGGGCTGCTGCCACCCCTAGGGAGGGAACCCTAGGTGGGGGCGCAGCCCCTCCCCTCCCCCTATATATAGTTGAGGTTTGGGCTGTCCAATACAGATGAGTTCCTCTCTTTCCTGGCGCAGCCCTTCCCCTCTCCCAAGTCCTTCTCCTCTCCCGCGGTGCTTGGCGAAGCCCTGCAGGATTGCTACACTCCTCCACCACCACCACGCCGTTGTGCTGCTGCTGGATGGAGTCTTCCCCAACCTCTCCTTCTCCCCTTGCTGGATCAAGGCATAGGAGACGTCACCGGGCTGTACGTGTGTTGAACACGGAGGTGCCGTCCGTTCGGCACTAGGATCATCGGTGATTTGGATCACGACGAGTACGACTCCATCAACCCCGTTCACTTGAATGCTTCCGCTTAGCGATCTACAAGGGTATGTAGATGCACTCTCCTTCCCTCGTTGCTAGATTACTCCATAGATTGATCTTGGTGATGCGTAGAAAATTTTGAATTTCTGCTACGTTCTCCAACAGTGGCATCATGAGCTAGGTCTATTGCGTAGATTCTATGCACGAGTAGAACACAAAGTAGTTGTGGGCGTTGATTTTGTTCAATATGCTTACCGTTACTAGTCCAATCTTGATTCGGCGGCATTGTGGGATGAAGCGGCCCGGACCGACCTTACACGTACTCTTACGTGAGACTGGTTCCACCGACTGACATGCACTAGTTGCATAAGGTGGCTAGCGGGTGTCTGTCTCTCCCACTTTAGTCGGATCGGATTCGATGAAAAGGGTCCTTATGAAGGGTAAATAGCAATTGGCATATCACGTTGTGGTTTTTGCGTAGGTAAGAAACGTTCTTGCTAGAAACCCATAGCAGCCACGTAAAACATGCAAACAACAATTATAGGACGTCTAACTTGTTTTTGCAGGGTATGCTATGTGATGTGATATGGCCAAGAAGAATGTGATGAATGATATGTGATGTATGAGATTGATCATGTTCTTGTAATAGGAATCACGACTTGCATGTCGATGAGTATGACAACCGGCAGGAGCCATAGGAGTTGTCTTTATTTATTGTATGACATGCGTGTCATTGAACAACGCCATGTAATTACTTTACTTTATTGCTAACCGTTAGCTATAGTAGTAGAACTAATAGTTGGCGAGACAACTTCATGAAGACACGATGATGGAGATCATGATGATGGAGATCATGGTGTCATGCCGGTGACGATGATGATCATGGAGCCCCGAAGATGGAGATCAAAAGGAGCAAAGTGATGATGGCCATATCATGTCACTATTTGATTGCATGTGATGTTTATCATGTTTTTGCATCTTATTTGCTTAGAACGACGGTAGTAAATAAGATGATCCCTCTTTAAAATTTCAAGAAAGTTTTCTCCCTAACTGTGCACCATTGCAGAAGGTTCGTTGTTTCAAAGCACCACGTGATGATCGGGTGTGATAGGTTCTAACGTTCGAATACAACGGGTGTTGACGAGCCTAGCATGTACAGACATGGCCTCGGAACACATGCAAAACACTTAGGTTGACTTGACGAGCCTAGCATGTACAGACATGGCCTCGGAACACAGAAGACCGAAAGGTCGAGCATGAGTCGTATGGTAGATACGATCAACATGAAGATGTTCACTGATGTTGACTAGTCCGTCTCACGTGATGATCGGACACGGCCTAGTTGACTCGGATCATGTAATCACTTAGATGACTAGAGGGATGTCTATCTGAGTGGGAGTTCATAAGATGAACTTAATTATCCTGAACATAGTCAAAAGGTCTTCGCAAATTATATCGTAGCTCGCGCTTCAGTTCTACTGTTTAGATATGTTCCTAGAGAAAATTTAGTTGAAAGTTGATAGTAGCAATTATGCGGACTAGGTCCGTAAACCGAGGATTGTCCTCATTGCTTCGCAGAAGGCTTATGTCCTTAATGCACCGCTCAGTGTGTTGAACCTCGAACGTCGTCTGTGGGTGTTGCGAACATCTAACATACACATTTTGATAACTACGTGATAGTTCAGTTAAACGGTTTAGAGTTGAGGCACCATAGATGATTTCGAAACGTCGCGGAACATATGAGATGTTTCGAGGGATGAAATTGGGATTTCAGGCTCGTGCCCACGTCAAGAGGTATAAGACCTCCGATGATTTTCTTAACCTGCAAACTAAGGGAGAAAGGCTCAATTGTTGAGCTTGTGCTTAGATTGTCTGAGTGCAACAATCATTTGAATCAAGTGGGAGTTGATCTTCCAGATGAGACATTGATGTTTCTCCGAAGTCATTACCACCAAGCTGCTAGAGCTTCGTGATGAACTATAACATATCAGGGACATATATGATGATCCTTGAAACATTCACGATGTTTGACACCGCGAAAGTAGAAATCAAGAAGGAGCATCAATTGTTGATGGTTAGTGAAACCACTATTTTCAAGAGGGGCAAGGGCAAGAAGGGATACTTCATGAAACGGCAAATCAGCTGCTGCTCTAGTGGAGAAACCCAAGGTTGAACCCAAACCCGAGACTGAGTGCTTCTGTAATAAGGGGAACAACCACTGGAGCAGAATTACCCTAGATACTTGGTAGATGAGAAGGCTGTCGATAGAAGTATATTGGATGTACATTATGTTAATGTGTACTTTACTAGTACTCCTAGTAGCACCAGGGTATTAGATACCAGTTCAGTTGCTAAGTGTTAGTAACTTGAAATAAAAGCTACGGAATAAACGGAGACTAGCTAAAGGTGAGCTGACGATATATGTTGGAAGTGTTTCCAAGGTTGATATGATCAAGCATCGCACGCTCCCTCTACCATCGAGATTGGTGTTAAACCCAAATAATTGTTATTTGGTGTTTGCGTTGAGCATAGACATGATTAGATTATGTCTATCGCAATACGATTATTCATTTAAGGAGAATAATGGTTACTCTGTTTATTTGAATAATACCTTCAATGGTCTTGCACCTAATATAAATGGTTTATTGAATCCCGAGCGTAGTGATACACATGTTCATGCCAGAAGATAGTAATGATATTACCACTTACTTGTGGCACTGCAATTTTAGTCACAATGGTATAAAATGCATGAAGAAGCTCCATGTTGATGGATCTTTGGACTCGCTTGATTTTGAATCACTTGAGACATGCAAATCATACCACATGAGCAAGATGACTGAAAGGCCTCATTTTCAGTAAAATGGAACAAGAAAGCAACTTGTTGGAAGTAACACATTTTGATGTGTGCAGTCCAATGAGTGCTGGGCACGTAGTGGATATCGTTATGCTCTTACTTCACAGATGATTTGAGTAGATACTGAGTATATTTACTTGATGAAACACAAGTCTGAATTATTGAATGGTTCAAGTAATTTCAGAATGAAGTTGAAGATCGTCGTGACAAGAGGATAAAACATCCATGATATGATCATAGAGATGAATATCTGAACTACGAGTTTGGCACAGAATTAAGACATTGTGGAAATTGTTTCACAACTAATACAGCCTGGAACACCATAGTGTGATGGTGTGTCCGAACATCATAACTGCACCCTATTGGATATGAAGCATACCATGATGTCTCTTATCAAATTACCACGATAGTTTATGGGTTAGGCATTAGAGACAACCACATTCACTTTAAATAGGGCACCACGTAATTCCGATGAGATGACACCGTATGAACTATGGTTTAGAGAAACCTAAGCTGTCATTTCTTAAAAGTTTGGGGCTGCGACGCTTATGTGAAAAAGTTTCAGGCTGATAAGCTCGAACCCAAAGCGGATAAATGCATCTTCATAGGACACCCAAAACAGTTGGGTGTACCTCCTGTCTCAGATCCGAAAGCAATAAGGGATTGTTTCTAGAATCAGGTCCTTTCTCGAGGAAAAGTTTCTCTCGAAAGAATTGAGTGGGAGACTTGATGAGGTTATTGAACCGTCTCTTCAACTAGTGTGTGGCAGGGCACAGGGAGTTGTTCCTGTGGCACCTACACCAATTGGAGTGGAAGCTTATGATAGTGATCATAAAACTTCAGATCAAGTCACTACCAAACCTCGTGGGATGACAAGGATGCGTGCTACTTCAGAGTGGTACGTAATCCTGTCTTGGAAGTCATGTTGCTAGACAACAATGAACCTACGAGCTATGGAGAAGCGATGGTGGGCCTGGATTCCAAAATGGCTCGAGGCCATATAATCCAAGAGAGGATCCATATATGAAAACAAAGTGTAGACTTTGGAAGAACTACTTGATGGTCGTAAGGCTGTTAGGTACATATGGATTTTAAAAGGAAGACGGACAATGATGGTAAGTATCACCATTAAAAAAGCTCGACTTGTCGTTAAGATGTTTTCCGACAAGTTCAAGGAGTTGACTACGATGATACTTTTTCACTCGTAGCGATGCTAAGAGTCTGTTGGAATTATATTAGCGGTTATTGCATTATTTATGAAATCTTGCAGATAGGATGTCAAAAACCATTGTTTCCTCATGATTTTCTTGAGGAAAGGATGTATGTGATACAACCAGAAGGTTTTAACAATCCTGAAAGATGCTAACAAGTATGCCAAGCTCTAGCAATCCTTCTAAGGACTGGAGTAAGCATCTCGGAGTTGGAATATACGCTTTGATGATGATCAAAGATTTTGGGTTTATACAAAGTTTATGAGAAACTTGTATTTCCAAAGAAGTGAGTGGGAGCACTATAGAATTTCTGATGAATATATGTTGTTGATCAGAAATGACGTAGAATTTCTGGAAAGCATATAGGGTTATTTGGAAAGTGTTTTTCAATGGAAAGCCTGGATTAAGCTACTTGAACATTGAGCATCAAGATCTATAAGGATAGATCAAAACGCTTAATGGTACTTTCAAAAGAGCACATACCTGGACATGATATTGAAGGTGTTCAAGATGGATCAGTCAAAGAAGGAGTTCTTGCCTGAGTTGTAAGGTATGAAGTTAAGACTTAAAGCTCGACCACGGCAGAAGAAAGAGGAAGGATGAAGGTCGTCCCCTATGCTTTTGTCATAGGCTCTATACAGTATGCTATGCTGTGTACCGCACCTGAAGTGTGCCTTGCCATGAATCAGTCAAGGGGTACAAGAGTGATCCAAGAATGGATCACAGGACAGCGGTCAAAGTTATCCTTAGTAACTAGTGGACTAAGGAATTTTCTCAATTATGGAGGTGGTGAAAGAGTTCGTCGTAAAGGGTTACGCCGATGCAAACTTTGACACTAATCCAGATTATTCTGAGTAGTAAACTGGATTCGTATAGTAGAACAGTTATTTGGAATAGCTCCAAATAGAACGTGGAAGCTGCATCTAGAAGATGACATAGAAATTTGTGAAGTACATACGGATCTGAATGTTTCAGACCCGTTGACTGAAACCTCTCTCACAAGCATAACATTATCAAACCCAAAACTCTTTGGGTGTTAGTCACATGGGGATGTGACCTTGAGTGTTAGTCACATATCGATGTGAACTGGATTATTGACTCTAGTGCAAGTGGGAGACTGTTGGAAATATGCCCTAGAGGCAATAATAAATTGATTATTATTATTATTATTTCCTTGTTCATGATAATCGTTTATTATCCATACTAGAATTGTATTGATAGGAAACTCAGATACATGTGTGGATACATAGACAACACCATGTCCCTAGTAAGCCTCTAGTTGACTAGCTCATTGATCAATAGATGGTTACGGTTTCCTGACCATGGACATTGGATGTCATTGATAACGGGATCACATCATTAGGAGAATGATGTGATGGACAAGACCCAATCCTAAGCCTAGCACAAGATCATGTAGTTCGTTTGCTAAAGCTTTTCTAATGTCAAGTATCATTTCCTTAGACCATGAGATTGTGCAACTCCCGGATACCGTAGGAGTGCTTTGGGTGTGCCAAACGTCACAACGTAACTGGGTGGCTATAAAGGTACACTACAGGTATCTCCGAAAGTGTCTGTTGGGTTGGCACGAATCAAGACTGGGATTTGTCACTCCGTGTAAACGGAGAGGTATCTCTGGGCCCACTCGATAGGACATCATCATAATGTGCACAATGTGACCAAGGAGTTGATCACGGGATGATGTGTTACGGAACGAGTAAAGAGACTTGCCGATAACGAGATTGAACAAGGTATCAGGATACCGACGATCGAATCTCGGGCAAGTACAATACCGCTGGACAAAGGGAATTGTATACGGGATTGATTAAGTCCTTGACATCGTGGTTCATCCAATGAGATCATCATGGAACATGTGGGAACCAACATGGGTATCCAGATCCCGCTGTTGGTTATTGACCGGAGAACGTCTCGGGCATGTCTGCATGGTTCCCGAACCCGTAGGGTCTACACACTTAAGGTTCGATGACGCTAGGGTTATAAAGGAAGTTTGTATGTGATTACCGAATGTTGTTCGGAGTCCCGGATGAGATCCCGGACGTCACGAGGAGTTCCGGAATGGTCCGGAGGTAAAGATTTATATATGGGAAGTCCTGTTTTGGTCACCGAAAAAGTTTCGGGTTTTATCGGTAACGTACTGGGACCACCGGGAGGGTCCCGGGGGTCCACCAAGTGGGGACACAAGCCCCGGAGGGCTGCATGGGCCAAGTGTGGGAGGGGACCAGCCCCAGGTGGGCTGGTGCGCCCCCCCACCAAGGCCCAAGGCGCAAGGGAGAGTGGAAGGGGGCAAACCCTAGGCTCAGATGGGCCTAAGGCCCACCTAGTGGTGCGCCCCCCTCTCCCCTCCCCTTGGTCGCCCCTAGATGGGATCTAGGGGGTTGCCGCCACCCCTAGGGAGGGAACCCTAGGTGGGGGCGCAGCCCCTCCCCTCCCCTATATATAGTTGAGGTTTGGGCTGTCCAATACAGATGAGTTCCTCTCTTTCCTGGCGCAGCCCTTCCCCTCTCCCAAGTCCTTCTCCTCTCCCGCGGTGCTTGGCGAAGCCCTGCAGGATTGCCACGCTCCTCCACCACCACCACGCCATTGTGCTGCTGCTGGATGGAGTCTTCCCCAACCTCTCCTTCTCCCCTTGCTGGATCAAGGCGTAGGAGACGTCACCGGGCTGTACGTGTGTTGAACACGGAGGTGCCGTCCGTTCGGCACTAGGATCATCGGTGATTTGGATCACGACGAGTACGACTCCATCAACCCCGTTCACTTGAATGCTTCCGCTTAGCGATCTACAAGGGTATGTAGATGCACTCTCCTTCCCTCGTTGCTAGATTACTCCATAGATTGATCTTGGTGATGCGTAGAAAATTTTGAATTTCTGCTACGTTCTCCAACATTTGTTTCCCAACCAACAATCGTGTTCCCGCGCACTATTTCGCGTGGTTGTTTGAGTTTTGGATCACGGTTTCTCTTGTGTCCTAAGGTGTTTCAGCTACTTAGGCGCATTTGGACATCATCATCGCCGCCACTCGATCGTCAACTCGGACACCACACCGGCTTCAACAACTTCATTCTTACTGTAAGATCGGACAGTAACCTCGACGACTCTCACCTTTGCTTTTGCATTGATTACCCGAGCCTTTTGCGTTGCTTACCCATCGAGACTAGCGAGTTGAGAATTGCCGGGCCACGCTATTATGCACCGTAGTGATCTTGTTATCATCTTAGTGCCATAAGTATCTCCCGTGCATATCTTACATACTTGTCTCATATCATACTTGGCTCGAGCATCTAGCATAGTGAAAAAAAAAGAGACAAGCTTTTAAGCAAAAAGAGGAAACACAAAGAGCTTATAAGCAATAGCATTGAGCCATTTTGCATATCATCTTGGTCATCGCATACATAGCATAGTCGGGACTGAAGACGGCACATTCCTCTTATAGGTTGGTGCACATGCGTATCTAGCCCATTTGAGAAATCAAGCTAGCGTCTCTCTAGCATTCGCACAACAAGAGCATTATCCGTGGTTGCACATTTTGAGCTCATCCCTTGGTTGTGCGGATCCCATATATCTTCCGTGCGTGTGTTCCTAGTGATATCCTTGGCTTTGATCTATTTGCTTTACTTGCATTTTTGTGAACCTTCTCAACCTTATCGATATCTTGACTAACATTTTCTTGAAAGTTTTGCCACCATCCTAACCAAGCTCCTCCATAAGCCCTTTACTTGTAGGTGTGAGAAACAAACCCGGTTCCAATTCTACTATTGAGGCATTACATGGAGTGACACTTGTTACATCCTCAATTCTCGGAAAAGGTAACTTCGGTATTGTTCTCTCATTTTCCTTCTCACCCCACTTGGTTATGATGGATAAGCCAAGTTCGTCGGCGAACCTGCTTTTCGTGGAGCAAGATGGTGATAACAACTACATCACCAAGGGCCACTTCTTCATCATGCAAAGGGCTCTCCATCAAGAAAGCGAGGCCTTGGGTGAACTCCTCGACCAACTCGCCGCCGACGTTCGTCAAGCGGAAGCAAGGAACCGAGACTACATCGACAACAAGTTCACTACACAAATGGAAGATCTCCGCAACATGATCGTGCGACGCCCGCCTTCCTCGTCTACTTCAACAAGACGGCGCCACTCAAGCCACTGCTCAAGTTGACACTCTTCGGACTACTCATCTTATGATACAAGTCCTCCCCTAGCTCGAGCCCCTCGCCGTGATGCTCCCCAAGATCGCCATTCTCAAGACAATCCATTCGATGGCAATGGTTTACAAGACCGAGTTCGAGCACGTGAAAGGGCAAGACACCAAGCACAAGAAGCAATGGAGCAAGAGCAACTACCTCCACAAGTGCCTCGTCAAGACCCTCAAGACGGTGAGGCAATTCTACACGCACAAGAGCGCCATAAAGCACAAGCCCTCGAACGTGAAGCGCAAGAACTCGAAGCACAACGTGCACTCCGCGATGCCACTCGAGCCGTCGAAGAGCGCAACCGCTGAGTGCGAGAACAAGAGGAAGCTCTTCGTCGCGAGATACAAGAGGAAGACGCGCGTCGCGAAGAGCAACAAGAAAGGCGCAACCAAGAGCATATCCCTCGTCCTCCTCCAAGACAAGAGCGACACCAAGCGGAACAAGTGCTTCCAGACCCTCTTCCACGCCAAGAGTGACAACGCGAGGAACAAGCATTTGAGGACCTCCCTCCATGACAAGAGCAACATCAAAACCGCTATTTTGATGAAGAACTCCGATACGGCAAGCTCAAGTTCACCATGCCCAAGTTCTCCGGAAGCAATGATCCCGAAGAATATCTCTCATGGGCCTTGAAGGTGGACAAAATCTTCCGTCTTCACACCTACGACGAGGAAAAGAAGATCGCCATGGCCTCCCTCGAGTTCCAAGACTACGTTCTCATTTGGTGGGAACAAGTGCTTGAGAGACGACGTACAAGAGGCGAACCACCAATCACAACTTGGACGGACATGAAGGATGTCATGAGAGCTCGATTCGTGCCTACACACTACACCTGTGATCTCTTCAAGAAGTTGCAACTCCTCAAACAAGGCACGAAGACAGTGGAGTAATACTACCAAGAAATGGAGATTGCCATGATACGAGCCAATGTCAAGGAAGATGACGAGCAAACAATGGCACGCTTCTTGAATGGCCTCAACCACCCAATCAAGCGGATTGCCGATTTCCAACCATACTCCAACCTTCTTGAGCTAGTTCATCAAGAGACCAAGGCCGAGTGACAAGTCCAAGATGACTTCAAGTACGCCAAGTACTCGTCCAAGACCTATGGCTCCTACTCTCAAGCTCCCGCGACTTTGGCACCTCCTACCTCGACTAGAGCATCACCAAGTACCGGCGACAAGTCAAGTTCCAAGCAAGCTACGCCCTCCTCGACTCGTCCTCCGGCAAGCACCTACAAGCCCAAGTCATCCTCATCTTCGGCACCACCAACCGACACCGTCAAGACAAGTTCTCTCAAGTGCTTCACATGTGGTGGCTGAGGACACAAGTCCTTCGAATGCACCAACAAGCGTACAATGATCTTCAACGATGATGGCACATACGACTCGATGAGTGAAGAAGAAATGGAAGCCATTGAGCACGTGACCATGCATCGGCGCGTGAATGAAGATGAAGATGACCAAGTGTTTTGCGACAACGATTCAAGTCCCTCTCTCATGGTTTCCAAGGTCTTGACGCTTCAACACCACCAAGACGAAGACCAACGGTGCCACATCTTCCACACAAAGGCCGGCATCAATGGGCATTCCGTCAAAGTCATCATCGATGGAGGAAGTTGTCACAACTTGGCAAGTGAAGAGCTATGCTCCAAGCTGCAATTGGTCAAGAAGAAGCACACTCGCCCCTACAAGGTGCAATGGTTAAGCGACTCCAGCACTATTCAAGTGGAGCATACGGTGCAAGTTTCTTTCAAGATCGGCACCTACGAGGACACCTTGGAGTGCGACGTGGTCCCGATGTCCGTGTGACATCTCCTCTTGGGGAGGCCTTGGCAATTCGACCGCGGAGTCATGCACAACGGACGAACCAACCACTACAGCTTCAAGATGAAAGGCAAAGAATATGTGCTTCGTCCAATGTCACCAAGCCAAGTGATCGCCGATAAGCAAGCATCCAGCCATCGAGGAGATCCTAGAGAGAGAGTGAACCACCAAAAAGAAAGTGAGAGCCACAAGCCAAAATTGAGCGCCTCTTCGCCAAGAGAGAAAAACTTAGTCCTCCTAGCCACAAAAAGAGAGATGAGAGAAGTGTGTGAGAACCCATCGAGTGTCATCCAATTTGTCCTCCTATGCAAGGATGAGGTGACAAAAACTAACAATCCTAATCCTCTTCCTCTAGTGTTTTCAAACTTGTTGCAGGAATTCGAGGATGTCTTTCCCGATGAGCTACCTCCCGGTCTTCCTCCTCTAAGTGGCATTGAACATAGCATCTACCTCATCCCCGACCCTCCTCTTCCGAACAAAGCTCCATGCCGCGTGAACCCCGAAGAAACAAAGGAGATCCAACGGCAAGTACAACAACTCATCGACAATGGTCATGTACGTGAAAGCTTAAGCCCTTGTGCCGTTCCGGTTATACTTATGCCCAAGCAAGATGGTAGTTTTCGCATGTGCTCCGATTGTCGACCCATCAATGCTATCACCGTTCGTTATAGGCATCCCATTCCTCGCTTAGATGATATGCTAGATGAACTTAGCGGTGCCACTATTTTCTCAAAAATTGATCTTAAAAGTGGTTACTATAAAATTCGCATACAAGAGGGTGATGAATGGAAAACCGCTTTCAAAACCAAATTTGGCTTGTACGAGTGGTTGGTTATCCCTATGGGTTTATCGGAAGCTCCCGGTACTTTCATGCGTCTTATGCATTTCGTGCTTCGTCCTTACATTGGAGTTTTTGTTGTGGTCTACTTCGATGACATACTTGTTTTTAGAAAATCCATCAAAGAACATCTACAACATGTTAGGGCTGTTTTGCAAACTCTTCACAAGGAACATCTCTATGCAAACATGAAAAAGTGCACTTTTGGTGTTGACAAGCTTGTTTTCTTGGGTTTTGTTGTTTCCTCAAAGGGTGTCCATGTTGATGAGTCTAAAATTGAAGCAATTAAAACTTGGCCACAACTCACCAATTTGCAACAAGTGCGAAGTTTTCTTGGCCTTGCGGGTTTCTATCGTCGCTTTGTGAAGGATTTTAGCACTATTGCCGCCCCTTTGCATGCCTTGAGTAAGAAAAATGCTCCTTTTGTTTGGGGACCCTCGCAATCCACCGCTTTTCATGAGCTCAAATCCTTGCTTACTCATGCTCCAATTCTTGCTTTGCCCAACTTTGACAAAACTTTTGAGGTTCATTGCGATGCAAGTGGTAATGGAATTGGTGGAGTTTTGATGCAAGAAAAGCGAGCTATTGTGTACTTTAGTGAAAAACTATCCGGTGCTCAACTTAACTATCCCATCTATGATAAAGAATTGTATGCTCTCGTGCGTGTGTTACATACTTGGGAACATTATCTTAGACCGCATGAGTTTGTCATACATACCGATCATGAGACACTTAAGTACCTTAAAGGCCAAACCAAGTTGAATAAATGACATGCTAAATGGAGTGAATTTATTGAATCTTTCCCCTATGTGATCAAGTACATTAAGGGAAAAGAGAATGTTGTGGCGAATGCCCTTTGCCGCAAATGCATGTTACTTACTAAACTTGAATTGAATGTTGTTGGATTTGATTGTTAGGGAACGAAGTAATTTCAAAAAATTTCCTACGCACACGCAAGATCATGGTGATGCATAGCAATGAGAGGGGAGAGTGTTGTCTACGTACCCACGCAGACCGACTGCGGAAGCGTTTACACAACGTAGAGGAAGTAGTCGTACGTCTTCCTAATCCGACCGATCCAAGCACCGTTACTCCGGCACCTCCGAGTTCTTAGCACACGTACAGCTCGATGACGATCCCCGGGCTCCGATCCAGCAAAGCGTCGGGGAAGAGTTCCGTAAGCACGACGGCGTGGTGACGATCTTGATGTTCTACTAACGCAGGGCTTCGCCTAAGAACTACAACGATATGATCGAGGTGGAATATGGTGGCAGGGGGCACCGCACACGGCTAAGGAACGATCTCAAGGATCAACTTGTGTGTTCTAGGGTGCCCTGCCTCCGTATATAAAGGAGCCAAGGGGGAGGGGTGCGGCCAGCCCTATGGAGGCGCGCACGAGTGTACTACTCCCTCTGGGAGTAGGATCCCCCCCCAATCCTAGTTGGAATAGGATTCCTTAAGGGGGGGGAAGAGAGAGAGGGGGGCCGGCCACCTCTCCTAGTCCTAATAGGACTAGGGGAGGGGGAGGCGCGCGGCCACCTTGGGCTGCCCCTTTCTCCTTTCCACTAAAGCCCATTAAGGCCCATATAGCTCCCGGGGGGTTCCGGTAACCTCCCGGTACTCCGGTAAAATCCCGATTTCACCCGGAACACTTCCGATATCCAAACATAGGCTTCCAATATATAAATCTTTATGTCTCGACCATTTCGAGACTCCTCGTCATGTCCGTGATCACATCCGGGATTCCGAACTAACTTCGGTACATCCAAATGCATAAACTCATAATAACTATCATCGTAACGTTAAGCGTGCGGACCCTACGGTTCGAGAATAATGTAGACATGACTGAGACACATCTCCGGTCAATAACCAATAGCGGGACCTGGATTCCCATATTGGTTCCTACATATTCTACGTAGATCTTTATTGGTCAGACCGCATAACAACATACGTTGTTCCCTTTGTCATCGGTATGTTACTTGCCCGAGATTCGATCGTCGGTATCCAATACCTAGTTCAATCTCATTACCGGCAAGTCTCTTTACTCGTTCTGTAATACATCATCCCGCAACTAACTCATTAGTTGCAATGCTTGCAAGACTTATGTGATGTGCATTACCGAGAGGGCCCAGAGATACCTCTCCGACAATCGGAGTGACAAATCCTAATCTCGAAATACGCCAACCCAACATCTACCTTTGGAGACACCTGTAGAGCTCCTTTATAATCACCCATTTACGTTGTGACGTTTGGTAGCACACAAAGTGTTCCTCCGGCAAACGGGAGTTGCATAATCTCATAGTCATAGGAACATGTATAAGTCATGAAGAAAGCAATAGCAACATACTAAATGATCGGGTGCTAAGCTAATGGAATGGGTCATGTCAATCAGATCATTCAACTAATGATGTGACCTCGTGAATCAAATAACAACTCTTTGTTCATGGTTAGGAAACATAACCATCTTTGATTAACGAGCTAGTCAAGTTGAGGCATACTAGTGACATTCTGTTTGTCTATGTATTCACACATGTATTATGTTTCCGGTTAATACAATTCTAGCATGAATAATAAACATTTATCATGATATAAGGAAATAAATAATAACTTTATTATTGCCTCTAGGGCATATTTCCTTCAGTCTCCCACTTGCACTAGAGTCAATAATCTAGATTACACTGTAATGATTCTAACACCCATGGAGTCTTGGTGCTGATCATGTTTTGCTTGTGGAAGAGGCTTAGTCAACGGGTCTGCAACATTCAGATCCGTATGTATCTTGCAAATCTCTATGTCTCCCACCTGGACTAGATCCCAGATGGAATTGAAGCGTCTCTTGATGTGCTTGGTCCTTTTGTGAAATCTGGATTCCTTTGCCAAGGCAATTGCACCAGTATTGTCACAAAAGATTTTCATTGGACCCGATGCACTAGGTATGACACCTAGATCGGATATGAACTCCTTCATCCAGACTCCTTCGTTTGCTGCTTCCAAAGCAGCTATGTACTCCGCTTCACATGTAGATCCTGCTACGACGCTTTGTTTCGAACTGCACCAACTGACAGCTCCACCGTTTAATGTAAACACGTATCCGGTTTGCGATTTAGAATCGTCCGGATCAGTGTCAAAGCTTGCATCAACGTAACCTTTTACGGTGAGCTCTTTGTCACCTCCATATACGAGAAACATATCCTTAGTCCTTTTCAGGTATTTCAGGATGTTCTTGATCGCTGTCTAGTGATCCACTCCTGGATTACTTTGGTACCTCCCTGCTAAACTTATAGCAAGGCACACATCAGGTCTGGTACACAGCATTGCATACATGATAGATCCTATGGCTGAAGCATAGGGAACATCTTTCATTTTCTCTCTATCTTCTGCAGTGGTCGGGCATTGAGTCTGACTCAACTTCACACCTTGTAACACAGGCAAGAACCCTTTCTTTGCTTGATCCATTTTGAACTTCTTCAAAATCTTGTCAAGGTATGTGCTTTGTGAAAGTCCAATTAAGCGTCTTGATCTATCTCTATAGATCTTTATGCCTAATATGTAAGCAGCTTCACCGAGGTCTTTCATTGAAAAACTCTTATTCAAGTATCCCTTTATGCTATCCAGAAATTCTATATCATTTCCAATCAGTAATATGTCATCCACATATAATATCAGAAATGCTACAGAGCTCCCACTCACTTTCTTGTAAATACAGGCTTCTCCGAAAGTCTGTAAAAAACCAAATGCTTTGATCACACTACCAAAGCGTTTATTCCAACTCCGAGAGGCTTGCACCAGTCCATAAATGGATCGCTGGAGCTTGCACACTTTGTTAGCTCCCTTTGGATCGACAAAACCTTCCGGTTGCATCATATACAACTCTTCTTCCAGAAATCCATTCAGGAATGCAGTTTTGACATCCATCTGCCAAATTTCATAATCATAAAATGCGGCAATTGCTAACATGATTCGGACAGACTTAAGCATCGCTACGGGTGAGAAGGTCTCATCGTAGTCAACCCCTTGAACTTGTCGAAAACCTTTTTCGACAAGTCGAGCTTTGTAGACAGTAACATTACCATCAGCGTCAGTCTTCTTCTTGAAGATCCATTTATTCATACATGGATCCCATCTCAGATTTCATGGCTTCAAGCCACTTTGCGGAATCTGGGCTCACCATCGCTTCTTCATAGTTCGTAGGTTCATCATGATCTAGTAGCATGACTTCCAGAACAGAATTACCGTACCACTCTGGCGCGGATCTCACTCTAGTTGATCTACGAGGTTCAGTAGTATCTTGATCTGAAGTTTCATGATCATTATCATTAGCTTCCTCACTAACTGGTGTAGGTGTCACTGAAACAGTTTTCTGTGATGTACTACTTTCCAGTAAGGGAGCAGGTACAGTTACCTCGTCAAGTTCTACTTTCCTCCCACTCACTTCTTTCGAGAGAAACTCCTTCTCTAGAAAGTTTCCGAATTTAGCAACAAAAGTCTTGCCTTCAGATCTGTTATAGAAGGTGTATCCAATAGTTTCCTTTGGATATCCTATGAAGACACATTTCTCCGATTTGGGTTCAAGCTTATCAGGTTGAAGCTTTTTCACATAAGCATCGCAGCCCCAAACTTTAAGAAACGACAACTTTGGTTTCTTGCCAAACCATAGTTCATAAGGTGTCGTCTCAACGGATTTTGATGGTGCCCTATTTAACGTGAATGCGGTCGTCTCTAAAGCATAACCCCAAAACGATAGCGGTAAATCAGTAAGAGACATCATAGATCGCAACATATCTAGTAAAGTACGATTACGATGTTCGGACACACCATTACGCTGTGGTGTTCCAGGTGGCGTGAGTTGCGAAACTATTCCACAATTTTTCAAATGTACACCAAACTCGTAACTCAGATATTCTCCTCCATGATCAGATCGTAGAAACTTTATTTTCTTGTTACGATGATTTTCAACTTCACTCTGAAATTCTTTGAACTTTTCAAATGTTTCAGACTTGTGTTTCATTAAGTAGATATACCCATATCTGCTTAAGTCATCTGTGAAGGTGAGAAAATAACGATATCCGCCACGAGCCTCAATATTCATCGGACCACATACATTTGTATGTACGATTCCAACAAATCTGTTGCTCTCTCCATAGTACCGGAGAACGGTGTTTTAGTCATCTTGCCCATGAGGCACGGTTCGCAAGTACCAAGTGATTCATAATCAAGTGGTTCCAAAAGTCCATCAGTATGGAGTTTCTTCATGCGCTTTACACCGATATGACCTAAATGGCAGTGCCACAAATAAGTTGCACTATCATTATCAACTCTGCATCTTTTGGCTTCAACATTATGAATATGTGTATCACTACTATCGAGATTCAATAAGAATAGACCACTCTTCAAGGGTGCATGACCATAAAAGATATTACTCATATAAATAGAACAACCATTATTCTCTGATTTAAATGAATAACCGTCTCGCATTAAACAAGATCCAGATATAATGTTCATGCTCAACGCTGGCACCAAATAACAATTATTTAGGTCTAATACTAATCCCGAATGTAGATGTAGAGGTAGCGTGCCTGACCGCGATCACATCGACTTTGGAACCGTTTCCCACGCGCATCGTCACCTCGTCCTTAGCCAATCTTCGCTTAATCCGTAGTCCCTGTTTCGAGTTGCAAATATTAGCAACAGAACCAGTATCAAATACCCAGGTGCTACTGCGAGCATTAGTAAGGTACACATCAATAACATGTATATCACATATACCTTTGTTCACCTTGCCATCCTTCTTATCCGCCAAATACTTGGGGCAGTTCCGCTTCCAGTGACCAGTCTGCTTGCAGTAGAAGCACTCAGTTTCAGGCTTAGGTCCAGACTTGGGTTTCTTCTCTTGAGCAGCAACTTGCTTGCTGTTCTTCTTGAAGTTCCCCTTCTTCTTCCCTTTGCCCTTTTTCTTGAAACTAGTGGTCTTGTTAACCATCAACACTTGATGCTCCTTTTTGATTTCTACCTCCGCAACTTTCAGCATTGCGAAGAGCTCGGGAATAGTCTTGTTCATCCCTTGCATATTATAGTTCATCACGAAGCTCTTGTAGCTTGGTGGCAGTGATTGGAGGATTCTGTCAATGACGCAATCATCTGGAAGATTAACTCCCATCTGAATCAAGTGATTATTATACCCAGACATTTTGAGTATATGCTCACTGACAGAACTGTTCTCCTCCATCTTGCAGCTATAGAACTTATTGGAGACTTCATATCTCTCAATCCGAGCATTTGCTTGAAATATTAACTTCAACTCCTGGAACATCTCATATGCTCCATGTAATTGCTACCATCAACTTTCAACTTTGCTTTCTCAAGGAACGCATTAAAATTCAACGGAACAACAGCACGAGCCATCTATCTACAATCAAACATAAACAAGCAAGATACTATCAGGTACTAAGTTCATGATAAGTTTAAGTTCAATTAATCAAATTACTTAAGAACTCCCACTTAGATAGACATCCCTCTAATCCTCTAAGTGATCACGTGATCCAAATCAACTAAACCATGTCCGATCATCACGTGAGATGGAGTAGTTTCATTGGTGAACATCGCTATGTTGATCATTTCTACTATATGATTCACGCTCGACCTTTCGGTCTCTGTGTTCCGAGGCCATATCTGTATATGCTTGGCTCGTCAAGTATAACCTGAGTATTCCGCGTGTGCAACTGTTTTGCACCCGTTGTATTTGAACGTAGAGCCTATCACACCCGATCATCACGTGGTGTCTCAGCACGAAGAACTTTCGCAACGGTGCATACTCAGGGAGAACACTTCTTGATAATTTAGTGAGAGATCATCTTATAATGCTACCGTCAATCAAAGCAAGATAAGATGCATAAAAGGATAAACATCACATGCAATCAATAAAAGTGATATGATATGGCCATCATCATCTTGTGCTTGTGATCTCCATCTCCGAAGCACCGTCATGATCACCATCGCCACCGGCGCGACACCTTGATCTCCATCGTAGCATCGTTGTCGTCTCGCCAATCTTATGCTTCTACGACTATCGCTACCGCTTAGTGCTAAAGTAAAGCATTACATCGCAATTGCATTGCATAAAATAAAGCGACAACCATATGGCTCCTGCCAGTTGCCGATAACTCGGTTACAAAACATGATCATCTCATACAATAAAATTTAGCATCATGCCTTGACCATATCACATCACAACATGCCCTGCAAAAACAAGTTAGACGTCCTCTACTTTGTTGTTGCAAGTTTTACGTGACTGCTACGGGCTTAAGCAAGAACCAATCTCACCTACGCATCAAAACCACAACGATAGTTTGTCAAATAGACTCCGTTTTAACCTTCGCAAGGACCGGGTGTAGCCACACTCGATTCAACTAAAGTTGGAGAGACAGTCGCCCGCAAGCCACCTATGTGCAAAGCACGTTGGGGGAACCGGTCTCGCATAAGCGTACGCGTAATGTTGGTCTGGGTCGTCTCATCCAACAATACCGCTGAACCAAAGTATGACATGCTGGTAGGCAGTATGACTTATATCGCCCACAACTCACTTGTGTTCTACTCGTGCAAATAACATCAAACCATAAAACCTAGGCTCTGATACCACTGTTAAGGAATGCAGTAATTTCAAAAAATTTCCTACGCACACGCAAGATCATGGTGATGCATAGCAACGAGAGGGGAGAGTGTTGTCTATGTACCCACGCAGACCGACTGCGGAAGCGTTTACACAACGTAGAGGAAGTAGTCGTACGTCTTCCCGATCCGACCGATCCAAGCACCGTTACTCCGGCACCTCCGAGTTCTTAGCACACGTACAGCTCGATGACGATCCCCGGGCTCCGATCCAGCAAAGCGTCGGGGAAGAGTTCCGTCAGCACGACGGCGTGGTGACGATCTTGATGTTCTACCGACGCAGGGCTTCGCCTAAGCACTACAACGATATGATCGAGGTGGAATATGGTGGCAGGGGGCACCGCACACGGCTAAGGAACGATCTCAAGGATCAACTTGTGTGTTCTAGGGTGCCCCCTGCCTCCGTATATAAAGGAGCCAAGGGGGAGGGGTGCGGCCAGCCCTATGGAGGCGCGCAGGAGAGTCCTACTCCCTCTGGGGGTAGGATTCCCCCCCCCCCCTAATCCTAGTTGGAATAGGATTCCTTAAGGGTGGGAAAGAGAGAGAGGGGGGCCGGCCACCTCTCCTAGTCCTAATAGGACTAGGGGAGGGGGGGAGGCGCGTGGCCACCTTGGGCTGCCCCTTTCTCCTTTCCACTAAAGCCCATTAAGGCCCATATAGCTCCCGGGGGGTTCCGGTAACCTCCCGGTACTCCGGTAAAATCCCGATTTCACCCGAAACACTTCCGATATCCAAACATAGGCTTCCAATATATCAATCTTTATGTCTCGACCATTTCGAGACTCCTCATCATGTCCGTGATCACATCCAGGACTCCAAACTAACTTCGGTACATCAAAATGCATAAACTCATAATAACTGTCATCGTAACGTTAAGCGTGCGGGCCCTACGGTTCGAGAATAATGTAGACATGACTGAGACACATCTCCGGTCAATAACCAATAGCGGGACCTGGATGCCCATATTGGTTCCTACATATTCTACGAAGATCTTTATCGGTCAGACTGCATAACAACATACGTTGTTCCCTTTGTCATCGGTATGTTACTTTCCCGAGATTCGATCGTCAGTATCCAATACCTAGTTCAATCTCGTTACCGGCAAGTCTCTTTACTCGTTCTGTAATACATCATCCCGCAACTAACTCATTAGTTGCAATGCTTGCAAGGCTTATGTGATGTGCATTACCGAGAGGGCCCAGAGATACCTCTCCGACAATCGGAGTGACAAATCCTAATCTCGAAATACGCCAACCCAACATCTACCTTTGGAGACACCTGTAGAGCTCCTTTATAATCACCCATTTACGTTGTGACGTTTGGTAGCACACAAAGTGTTCCTCCGGCAAACGGGAATTGCATAATCTCATAGTCATAGGAACATGTATAAGTCATGAAGAAAGCAATAGCAACATACTAAACGATCGGGTGCTAAGCTAATGGAATGGGTCATGTCAATCAGATCATTCAACTAATGATGTGACCTCGTTAATCAAATAACAACTCTTGTTCATGGTTAGGAAACATAACCATCTTTGATTAACGAGCTAGTCAAGTAGAGGCATACTAGTGACATTCTGTTTGTCTATGTATTCACACATGTATTATGTTTCCGGTTAATACAATTCTAGCATGAATAATAAACATTTATCATGATATAAGGAAATAAATAATAACTTTATTATTGCCTCTAGGGCATATTTCCTTCATTGATCATATCAAAGATTTATATGAGCACGATGTGAATTTTGCTACTCCTTATGCTAAGTGTGTGACGCATACTTCTTGGGAACGATTCTATATCAAAGATGGTTATCTTATGAGAGCTAACAAACTATGCATTCCCGAGTCCTCTCTTTGTTTGTTACTTTTGCAAGAGGTTCATGGAGGTGGACTCATGGGACACTTTGGACGCGACAAGACTTATGGCACGCTCTCCAAGAACTACTTTTGGCCCAAGATTTTTTGCGATGTCGCATGCTTCACCAACCGTTGCTCTACATGTTGCAAAGCTAAGTCACAATATCAATCCCATGGTTTACATATGCCTTTACCTATACCGCATCAACCTTGGGAAGATATTAGCATGGACTTTGTGCTTGGCTTACCTAGGACACAAAATGGCAAGGACTCAGTGTTTGTTGTTGTGGACCGATTCTCTAAAATGGCTCATTTTATCCCATGCAATAAGATAGACGATGCTTCACATGTTGCCAATCTCTTTTGTAGGGAAATCTTGAGGTTGCACGGTGTGCCAAAGACAATTGTGTCGAATCGGGACGTCAAGTTTTTAAGCTACTTTTGGAAGACGCTATGCGCCAAGCTCGGAATCAAGCTACTCTTTTCCACGGCGTACCACCCCCAAACCGATGGCCAAATGGAAGTCCCCAACCGGACGCTTGCAACTCTCCTACGTGTGTTGATAAAGAAGAACATCAAGGAATGGGAGGAGTGCCTACCCATTGACGAGTACGCCTACAACCGCGCAAGACATTCTACAACCGACAAGTCCCCCTTCGAGGTTGTCTACGGCTTCAACCCTTTGTCTCCATTGGACATCCTCCCTCTACTGCTTCAAGAACGAGAAAACATGGACGCAAGCGCTAGCACCACCTACCTCAAGAAGATGCATGAAGAAACATGTTCCACGATCGAGCGCCAAGTACAACGACTAGCCTCCAAGCTCAACAGCAACAAGTCTCCGATGGTTTTCCAACCGGGTGATCAAGTATGGATACATCTCCGCAAGGACCGCTTTCCCAAGGAGCGCAAGTCCAAGCTCCTCCCAAGAGCCGATGGCCCATTCAAGATACTCGCACGCTACAACGACAACGCCTGCAAGGTCGACATTCCACGATACAAGTACAATGTGAGTGACACATTCAACGTCAAAGACTTGGCCAAGTACCATGGTGATGAAGATCACGATCCGTGGACAGATCTCTCCCAAGTGGGGGAAGATGATGCGGAGCATCCTTCCATCATCCCCATGGACTCTACACCGACACATCAAGCGACACGTGGACCTTTGAGCTAGAGCACGTGCTTTGGAAACCGAGGTGAACTCCTTCCTACTTAACTTACATACGGATACCAAAGTACGCTATGTCTCATTAGGTACGAAGAGGGGCACCCCCAAGAGGCTCAGGAGCATCCCCAAGGAGAAGAGGAACCACCCCAATGCCACACGGACCAAGATGGAGTGCAACAGCAGCAACACGGGAAGTCCCGGGCGACCCCGTGCACACGGGCCCCCGACACCCCGTGCCCACGGGCTACCCAGGGAGTTGGCGCTGGAGCACCCCGTGCGCACGGGCCTGTACAGTGCCCACGGGACCCCCGTGCGCACGGGCCCAACTTACCCCGTGCGCACGGGCCTCCCAGGATGGACGGCTGAGATCCCCAAACCGAGCCCTTCTTCATCTCATTCGACCCCAAGCCTATATAAACCGTACCTAGACCATATGTTAGGGTTAGCAAAGTATTTTAGAACACAAGAGGGCTTTGCTCATCTTCCTCCTCTTGGAGATCAAGACCTCCTCTAGGAGTAGCTCCTCTTGGAGATCAAGCCCTCCTTCTTGGGGAAGATCCTCTTGGATTTCAAGACCTCACCTAGTGGGAAGAACGTTATCCTAGTGCTATTTTCCTTGAATTGTTCATGTAATCTTGTGGATCTCTTGTATGCTACTCTAGTGGATGTGATATTGGGTTTGTTTGAGAGATTTGTGCTTTGTGTTCTTGTTGTTCTTCCTCATTTTCCCCCTCCAAGTGTGAAAAGATCCCCTCTAGGGTTTCACCCTACAACACATAGGTTTACCCATGTCCTATCGCACAACTTGGGATGCATATATAGGTTTATGTCCTATCACACAACTTGGCTTCTGAAGAATTTCTCCCACCAGAACACCAGAAGCAAGTCATTGCTAGAGTATGGAATTTTCTTCTTAGAAGCTTCAGATGTGTCTTCGGAAGCTCACGCAATGAAGAGTTCAATAAGTACCTGAGGAAAAGAAAAGCAGTCAAATGAATTATATAAGTGTCTCATTGGAATTGTTTCCTTTCCTTCCAGCCGCAGAAAACAACTCACTCTTAAATGTCGTACAAGAAATGAAGCTAGTTGCCTATTTCTAATATAACTTCAAGAAGTAAGTTGCTAAGAAGATGTCCTGTAAGAGAATAAAATGACATAACAGGCCGCCCTCATAACACATAATTCAGAGATTTTCTTCTTCCTCTTGAGAAGCAGCATGAAAGAAATAAATACACTACGGAATAAATAATGTCAAAATTGACTAAGCTCGCTTCAGTTAGTGGGCATATGCAGAATATCTTTTGGTAAGAAATCTGTGTTTACAAAATCAATGGTAAAACTAAGTCAATATACAGAAAAATAACATTCTCTTGATAACTCCCGAACTTCAAAAGTTCATCAGGCAATTGAGATCATTCATACAGAATCAAATAAACTGATGGTGAAAACACAAAAATGGAAAGCGCAAGAAATGAATCAAATGTTTTCATGAGAAAAAACCCTGGATAGATTGCAATGCATGGAAAAACTCAAAGCAATTAAATTCTCAAAACAACTATTAGCCAGGAAAATTGAGTAGCTTCAGCGAAAAGGAGAAAAAGAAACCAAGAAACTAACTCGTCCACTGTAGAAGTATTGAAGTGTACAGAAAGAGGCAAGAACATCTAAATGGTACTGGATGGTTGTATGAGAAGCAGAGCACGCATATCTCTAGTTTTAGAAGCAAAAGTGTGCTACTCAATGCTACTCTTGTTCACTATGCATCAGCCTAAACTAAACACCGACTTGAAAAAGACTTCAAACATGTAAATTCCATTGCCAGTAACTAAGTGATGTAGGCTATGTGCTTGTATTTCATCTCAGAAAGGATTAAAAGAAAAGCTGTTTTGTGTCGCTTCAACAGACATGCTGAAGAGGAAGAATGTAGTTACATGTGCTGCCTTGTAGTACTTACAGATGTCGTCCATGTAGTCGACAATAGCGGGCTCATTGTGGCCATCGAGCTTGTCGATATCATCCACTTAGGTGTCCTGCGATTAACACGCAAGCAGACTTCAGACTTGTAATAAAGGTGTCCTTCCATGTCGCTGGTTTACATGAGGGAAATACAACAGTCTCCCCCTTCATTTCCTAACAAAAAGAGCTAGCCAGATAAAATTTCGCAAACAGTATCCATAGGAAATACTCCCTCCGTCCCAAAATAAGTGTCTCAACCTTAGCACAATTTTGTACTAAAGTTAGTACAAAGTTGAGACACTTATTTTGGGACAGAAGGTAAAACTAATTTGTAATTTACAGGAAATGATCCTCGTAGAATGCATACAGACAATAATCAAGCCAACCATTTTATTTTTATAACGATATGTTGAAAAACTTTACTTGTGCTATTACTAACACATATTTCGATTGGTGAATAAGAAACTTAATGACGTCGCCTGTTGTTTGAGGATGAAAATGGTATTTCTCTCCATAGAACAATTGCTTCAATTCTTTCAAAATAGAACCATACAGCAAAAGGCTTCAGAACACGAGGGGTCAACATACTCTAAATCAGTTCATAAAATCTAAAATCTAAATCCATGCCATATACATTCAGCGTCTACTACCATGAAATTGCAGCTAGAAGCCAGAAAGTATTACACTTCAATGACTGAGAACTTGAACGAGGAATAATGGAGAAAAGTGGAGAACTAACCTCCAGTTGGAAGGGCATGAAGATGCCAGCTCCTTCTCTGTTGTATCTTCCTTAATATCCATCCGACTGAACATTTATTTTCCAAAGCTGGAAAGAAAAGAAATTTACAAATATGCGCATTGGCACACATATCCATTCCACTGAACATATGCAACCCATATCCGCAAAAAATAGAAATTTAGTACATATTCACAAAGAGTAAGTAACAGCACATGGTCACCTTCTGGTCTCAATATCCAGAGTCTCATGTTGGATACATCTTATTAATTATGTTCAATTTCACAACTAAGCAGAACAAATTAATTCAGATATGTGATGGCTCTAAATAGGTAAAATGGCTCACAAATCTAACGAGACAAAAACTACGAGATTGTCTTGAAGGACCATTATGTATAGTTCTCCTGTGATACATTCTGGACCTCACAAATGCCTTGTGTTAAAATTAAAAGGTGAATGCTCTAAATAGGATCCTAGGGGAAAGGAAGAATAAGTAGATCCAGGATGCATTGGTGTGAATGTGTGATGTATAGATAAAAACTCTAATAGTAAAGCCTCCTGAATCCTGATTCACTCAAGGAGCACAAGTTGTAGGGCTGACAATCAGCAATCTAAAAGGGACATTTCCCTATTTTTGTCCCCTTACATTGTTTTTATGCAAGTGATTTACAGAAGAATTTAATAACATATTTTTATGTAAGTGCTTTAGAGAAGAATTTAAGAACACACGAGTTAATTTCATTCTTGGAGAGGTGCGGACTGCAATAAAAGCTAAAGACCAGGGAACACTAACAGAACCTTCTTACACTGCCATTTATCAAATAGATGTCCGTATCTTTAGTTTGATGGCCTGTCAGTATAACCTGCTGGAGTTAATCATCAGTTTTATAGTAAAATCTTGGGCAAAAATTTTATCTCCAACAGATCAAAGATGACACACATCAGAATCCTCACCAGACCGCGCTTTGCAATTCGAGACAAAGACCCACCAGACCAAGAATCTTACAGCCCCTTATTCAAGCTTGGTGCCACAATGCAAGCGCTAACATGAGTCGATGTGTCCATGCAAGAAGTGAAACAATGAAAGCGTCCAGGCCTAAGACAAGAGGCAGTGGTGCATGGGGAAATGCGGCACCGTGTCATTCTTCCCTGAGCCGATGTGGGCGCTCTCCCCTGAGCCGAGCGAAAGAAGTTCATATAACCCCCTGTGGTTGCACAAACCGGCCACTCCAACCTTTCCAATACAATTTAAATGACCCCCTAAACAATATTAGAGTGGTTTTAGCAGGATGCTTTGCCCACGTGGCAGGAAGGGTGCCAGGTAGCTAGGTGGGTGGCACAAATCCTTTGGAATAGGAGGGAACTGGCACTGGAAGTTTCTCCTGTAATGCGCAGCCGCTGCCCGTTATCCATCCACAAGCAGCGCTGCTGTCGTCGTGCGCCAGCAGAGCTCAAGCTCATGGTGTCCTGCACTCAGGATATTGGTAATTGGCTTAGACAAATTTGATGGCTGAGCTACAACCAAGTGTCCAATCAAAACGTTGGAAAAGCAGCAACTTTCTATGTAGAAAGGCTATATATAAAGATGAAACAAGAGGTAATTCAGTTGTCAGTTGATAATCTGCATTACTGCATACATGTCATTAATGAGTGCTCCGACGAAGAGATCTGGCTAATGAAGAAAAAGCAGCAGCAAGATCCTCTACCGAAGCATGCTAATCCTGTCCTTGGTTTTCACATAAAGAAAAAGGCTGAATCACTTGACATGTCAGTTGTTGTTCTTCACTTGGAAAAGCAAAGTTCAGACTGAATGTACTCTGTTTCTAGACTGAATGTACTCTGTTTCTAGACTGAATATACTATGTTTTCAAACTGAATGTACTCTATTTTCAGATTAAAAGTGATCTGATAATTCAGCATCAATGTTTTCAAAACTTGGCAAAGATCAAACATGACAGGAATATATGACATACACATCAAAGGATAGAGTAAATGGCATAAATGTCATAATCAGGACTTGGCAAAGATCAAACAGTTAACATGTCAAACATGACATATAAAGAGTAAATGCGATAAATGTCATGATCAGAACTTGGCATAGATTTCAAACCCTAGCTGGCTGGCCCCAAACACCTATGTCCACAACCCTAACCCCAGCACCAAACAGCCGCAATCTTCCCAAAAATCAAAATGTTACCAACGCTGTAACATTGGGAGTGATCGGGATGGGTCCTAACCTGCTCGTCGTCGTGTGTATGCTTATAGGGCGGCGATCATCCCGTCGACCCGCTGCAGCGTCGTCATAGACAGAGAAGCCGAAGCGGTGCAATCTGGGTCATGGTGGGGTTCAAGGGGTCATTTGCTCGGCAATAGCGACGCGCCCAGGCCACGGTGGCAAAACAACTTGCTAAAACCCACTCTAGTCCGGTTTAGGGGGTCTTTTAAATGGTATTGGAAAGGTAGGGGATTAAGAAACTGGTTTTAGACTTCAGGGGGTGGAGTGGCTGGTTTGTGCAACCCCGGGGGGGGGGGTTATGTGGACTTCTTTCGAGACGAGCACAACGGCATCCAGTGGAGGCGGTGAAGGCAGCGGTCGGCAGCAGCCCATGGGTGCACATAGAACTGCACACATTTGCAGAGAACGACGACCCAGTAGCAGCGCATCATGAGCGATGTGATCATGGTGGTGCCAAGGGGTTATAAGGGAGGAGAGGAGTGAACAGATGTATGGGGAGTGGAGCCATTGATAGACCCACTTGGATCGTGGTAGGCTAGATCTTTCCGGTAACCTACCTTCCTTGGGTGCGGAAGAGCTCGATCAAGAGCCGGCCATGGTGATGTAGAGGCCGGTGATCGCAGAGAGATCGAGATGGAGAGGTGGCAGTGGTGCTTCCCGTGAGCACTGCGATTACCCTAGATCGGAAGGGATATCGGTGGGGAGTCTGGCGGCGCGGTTAACCTCGTGAGTCATGCCCTGGCCCCCACCTCTGTTATATAGCGCGGGTCACAGGGGCCCACCAACCATGGTTTGGTTGGGCGCCCCCGATCAGGGCGCGAGTCAAGGGCCCGTTCGACTCGTTGGGTTCGAACGGGATAGAGATCAACCTAACATTCTCCTCCTTGGTCTCAACTTTACTTTTAACTTTATACTTTCTAGTTTATTTGTTTCATCACATATTGGTACATAGAGCATGTTTCATCGTCACAGCTTAATTGCCATTAGAATCATACAGCTACAACATACGTTATGTTCAGAAGCAAATTCTGTTCCTTTTGGGCCTATCCATAAATCATAAGGCTTTCCCTTAAACCCATGCCGGCTAAGTGTTCCTTGAACACATTGGGTGGTAAGCCTTTCGTTAGCGGATCCGCAAGCATATCCTTTGTCCTTATATGCTCGAGACTTATAGTTTGATCCTGGATTTTATCTTTCACAACATAATACCTTATCTCTATTGTTTTGGCAGCATTACTCGACTTGTTGTTGTGAGCATAGAATACCGCGGGTTGGTTGCCGCAGTACATTTTTAGTGGTTTGTGAATACAATCTACCACTTTCAAGTCGGGTACAAATTTCTTTAGCCATATCGCCTGCCCCGTGGCTTCGAAGCATGCTATGAATTCTGCATACATCGTGGATGATGCAACTATTGACTGTTTGGAGCTTTTCCACGAAATAGCTCCCCCAGCGAGAGTGAAGACGTATCCTGACGTGGATTTTCTATCATCTCTGTCCCCCGCAAAATCTACGTCTGAATACCCTTTTATCTCTAGGGAATCACTTCTGTATATTAGCATGTAGTCCTTCGTGCCTTGCGCATAACGCAATGCTTTCCTTACCATCTTCCAGTGCTCCATGCCTGGATTCTCTTGATATCTACTGAGTACCCCGGTGATAAAAGCTAAGTCAGGGCGAGTGCACACTTATGCATACTGTAAGCTGCCAACTGCCGAAGCGTATGGTACTGCTTTCATTTGATCGATCTCATACTGGTTTTTGGGACATTAGAATTTCCCAAAACTATCGCCCTTGACTATAGGAGCAGGTGTGGCTTTACTTGCATGCATATTATACTTTTTAAGAACCTTTTCTAAATATGCTTTCTGCGATAGTCATAAGACTCCATTGTTCCTATCTCGGTGAATTTCTATGCCCAAAACATATGATGCTTCACCAAGATCTGTTATGTCAAAATTTGATAATAAATATTTCTTTGTTTCTTGTAGTAGACTAACATCACTGCTAGCAAGCAGAATATCATCCACATACAAGATTAGGAAAATATATTTCCCATTTTTAAACTTTGCATAAATGCAATTATCCTCAATATTTTCTTTAAATCCAAAACTTTTAATCGTTTGATTAAACTTTAGATACCACTGCCGAGAGGCTTGTCTTAATTCATAAATGGATTTCTTCAGACGGCATCCCATATTTTCCTTGCCTTCCATGATAAAACCCTTGGGTTGTTTCATGTAGACCTTTTCTTTTAAATCACCATTCAGAAATGTCGTCTTAACATCCATTTGATGTAACTCTAAATCAAAATGTGCAACTAATGCCATTAAGATTCTGAAGGAATCCTTACATGAGACTGGAGAAAATGTCTCATTGTAATCTATCCCTTCTCTTTATGTAAACCCTTTTGCCATGAGTCGTGCTTTATACTTTTCTATATTCCCTTTAGAGTCATACTTAATTTTGTAGACCCATTTAAAGCCTACTGTTTTGGTTCCTTTAGGAATTTCCTCTAAGTCCCAAACATATTTGGAACTCATCGATTTCATCTCGTCTTCCATTGCCTTCATCCACTTCGATGAATGAGGGCTTCTCATGGCTTCTTCATATGAGGTGGGATTTTTTTTCCATATGAACCATTTCTTTGTTATAAACTTTAAAGTCAGTAGAAATAGCTGACTTTCTTGGTCTTGTAGACCTTCTAAGGGCCTCATTTTCTGGCACATTTTGTGCCTCAACCTCTGGCACTTCTTCTAAAATTTGATGTTGCACCTCCCTTTCATGCTCAACAACGGGTTCAGTCGGCTCCTGACGGATAGGTTCCGGGTCTACCCCCATGGTTGTCATGTATGGAGTTGCAACTGGTAGTGAGAAAAATGGCTCCTGAATCATCGGATTAGGTGCATGCACCCGCTTCTCCTCAAGATCATTTTTTCCAAGCTACCAAGCTCCCCCTCATCATTTTGTCCTCAAGGAAGACTGCATGTCTCGTTTCTACAAACTTTGTATATCTGTCTGGGCAGTAGAAACGAAAACCCTTTGATCTGTCTGGATAGCCAATGAAGTGGCAACTCACTGTTTTGGGATCTAACTTTGCAATGTTTGGGTTAAACATTTTGGCCCCAGCAGGGCACCCCCACACCCTGAAGTGTTGTAGGGAGGGCACCCTTCCTATCCATAGCTCGTACGGTGTTTTGGGCACCCACTTGCTTGGTACTTTATTGAGAATGTGAATGGCGGTTTTAAGCACCTCCATCCATAATCCCAATGACAAAATTGGAATAACTCATCATGCTGCACACCATATCCATAAGTGTACGGTTGCACCTTTCAGCTACTCCATTCTTTTCTCCCATAGTGGGATACATTAAAAAACACATGAGTTATCATATCTTTCTCTTGCCAAAATTTCTCCCGCCATACGGGATTTTTGACATAATATCTTTTCCCGCCATGCGGGTAATTCCCTGTAAGGGAATATGAATGCCAGAATTAGCTCTTTTGACTGCATATTCAATCATCAAATTTAGGAATAAATCCGAATGCTCTTTTACACACATGCTTAATCCGATGTTGGTCAAATCAAACACGCATGTTGCTTGTTTCATATCAAATCATGTTGACTGAAAAATCTTTTCATAGAGAGTACATGAAAGACATTCATCAATCAAGACTCTCAATGACCTATCTTTTTTCTTTTGATGCCATTCTTTAGAGAGAACATACTCCCTCACGTTATGACCTTTCTTGGTCAACTTTCGTGTCACAAGTACCTAGTCATTTGCTTTCACAAATGAAAGCATGGAAAACTTTTAGGCCGAGAAAACTTAGCCAATAATCAACAATAATGGGCATAAAAATAACCCTACGTTGGTCTGGTTAAAAGGAATGCACATTAAACTTTTGAAACTTTCTTTTATATTCTAAATCACTGTTGTGGCAGAATTAGAATAAACATCATCCTTATACATGAATTCCATATCACCGTTGGGCGGAAATGGAAATAATGCATATAACTCATAAACAATATGATGATAGTATTTCTATTAAACAACTTTGCTAAGAATTAATCATCACCATCAACTTTATTGCAGCAGGAACAAGAAATATACATTTCTCTAGTTCAAGAGCATTTCTTGATCTTTATCCGTTCTCTGAAAATTGATCACTTTGATACAAAATTTATCAGAGATTTAAACTTTGAACATAAGACTCATAGAATTATAGCACTGTTATCATTAACATTGGTCAGAAAATAACAATACCATATTTTAACTTTAAAATAAATATCTTTCTTTTGTCATAGCAGAAACTATCTGCATCTTATTTCACCCATAGGGGAAAAACATTGCTAAGAACATTTCTTCTAATTAAATTTTCCCGTTGGTTCCGATTTAATTGGAGGATAAAACTTTTACTTTGCAATGGAAGCTTTAGAATATTCTATTCAAAAACAATTCTCTACTCTTTTACTCTCTAAGCAATTTTAACCACATGGTTCAAAATGCATTAGAGAAGCAACAGTTTAATCTTTTACTTTAGTTCTATTAACTTTTAAAAGACCACCTTTAAATTTCAATAATAAAACATGATCATGTTATTAATAACGTTGGTCATAAAAATAACATAATCATATTCATTGTAATAATCACTTTAACATGCTCTTAAAAACATAATTCTATCTAAACTTTTATTTTCTTTATAAAAGAGCACTATTAATTATTTACGCCGCGGAAAAACATGAATAAAAAATTCATGAACTTTTTATTATTTACAGAAACTTTTCTTTATAAAATACATGAACTTTTCTTTTTCTAGAAATTTTCTATTCTTTAAAAAACAGAAAATAGCAGCAGCACAACGCCGGCCTGCAACCGAAAAGGCCAGCCCACAGCCTGACAGAAAAGGCCAGCCGACGGCCTGACCTGCGTGCTATCCGTGGCTGTGGCCTCGGCCCAGCGCCAGCGCGCGCGACTCTGCCGCCGGCCTGGTCCACTTTCAGCCCAGAAGGCCCGCGACGCTCTAGGGTTTAGATCTAGGGCGTCCATCCCGATCCGACGGTCATCCGCGGTTCTAGCTGGATCAAAACCGGCGCCCGGTCGCCCCAATCGAACCCTAGGGTCATTCTCTCCCCAGTGCGCCGCTTGAACCCCTCTCGCTCGATCCTTTCTCTCTCAGCGGCGAGGCAGAGAGGAACTACTGCGCTCCGGCCGGCCGCCCTAACCGCCGGCGACGGCGGCGAGAGCCACCGCACCGCGCGCGCCTCTCCCTTTCTTTCCCTTCTTCTTTCTTTGCCTCTGTCCTGTCGGGGAAAAAAAGGGCAGCGCCCTTGTCGGCCGCTTCGGCCGCCGGCGACGGCGGCGAGAGCCACCGCGCCCCGCTGTGCTCTCCTTTTCCCTTCCCCCTTCTCTCACCCATTCACCACCTCCTCCTTCATGCAGAAAAAGAGAGAGACTCGAGAGGTCCTGCGCCATCAAACGCAGCGCCCCCCTGACCCCTTTGCCGGCGTGCGCGAGCACCACGAGGGTGAACGCGCCACCGTCAAATGGCTTGGTGGTGGTGCTCTTTGCCCCTGAAAAGTGGTGGTGTTCTTCTTCTCGATGCCTCGGCTTGCCGATGCGCATCGAGATCGAGAGGAACGGCGCGGCCTTGCGGCGGCACAACTTTTCTTTGCCCTTCTATTCCCATCTTTTTCGTTTTGGGGTTAGGGTTGTTCGGGGGGAGGAAACTTTCTTTCTTTGCTTTATCTTTTTACCAAAAATCATCTAACCAAGATGGCCTGATACCATTGATAGACCCACTTGGATCGTGGTAGGCTAGATCTTTCCGGTAACCTACCTTCCTTGGGTGCGGAAGATCTCGATCAAGAGTCGGCCATGGTGATGTAGAGGCCGATGATCGCAGAGAGATCGAGATGGAGAGGTGGCAGTGGTGCTTCCCGTGAGCACTGCGATTGCCCTAGATCGGAAGGGATATCAGTGGGGAGTCTGGCGGCGCGGTTAACCTCGTGAGTCATGCCCTGGCCCCCACCTCTGTTATATAGCGCGGGTCACAGGGGCCCACCAACCATGGTTCGGTTGGGCGCCCCCAATCAGGGCACGAGTCAAGGGCCCGTTCGACCCGTTGGGTTCGAACGGGATAGAGATCAACCTAACAGCCATGTGTTGGGTTCATGTGTTCCAACCGACTTTGGTTTTCTTTCTGTAATTTCATGGGTTCCAACCAGCTCGTATTTTCTAGGTTTTCTTTCTGTAATTTTCTTTGCGCTACTGTGTGGATGGATTGTGGTGTAGGAAAGGGGGGTGGAACCATCACGACGACCGCAGACTCCCCTCTAATAATAGAGATTTGCCCACTTTTAGCACACGTCTTGAAAATCCAGCTCTAAGATACAACATTGCTGCACCAAATGGTGTTTCTATCCGATAATTTGCATGATCACTAATTTCACTATACATTATATGAACGTTCCAGCTTTTCAAACCATTCAGGCTTTTACCAGTTAAACCATATCATAATTTATCAAGATTCTAGTCCATCTAATAATAAAATAAAAGCACCTAAGGAGCTATGTATACAGCAACGGCAGCAAATATAGTGATACAACATACTGAAAGGAAATGAGCACTACTACCCAAAAACTAACATAGCTGAAGTTGTAACTACTAAGTACATATGGAATGGAAAGGGGAAGACACACAGTTCCAATCCTCTAGGACATACCAGTTTATTTGCTCCCCTTTCACTAGTGAGTTACCCTTACAAGACACACTGGATGTCATCCATGATGAACTTGTAGAATTTGGACCTATGGTTGACCATAACGAGTCCAGACTTCTTGTGGCGCACTACCTCCACACCAGACATGACAGCACCTGTGTCAGTCGGGTTGCCAGTGCGTTGGTCGAAACCAAACTCAAAGACCTTGGTAATGCAAAACTTCCCAGCTCCCAAGTAGACAAAGTTGCAGTCTAGCATCCTCCAGTCCTCAGGCAGATCAAGGTGTGGCCAACTGTACACCAAAGGCGGACCACTGTCCGAGCGTAGAGGGGAGATATCCATTGCACAAAAGTGGTGTTCATCATTGTCAATGCCAAACAAGAGGTTGTCGAGCTCTGGTACATGCACAGCACGACGGAAGAATGACAGTATCCAGTAGCCGGCCTTAAACCACTTGCGACTAGTCGTGTTGAAGCAGTAGCTTTGTTCTCCAGAGGAGACAACAAGAATTGAGTGCCCGTCAATGGCAAGCAGCGCATGGCAAATGAAATTGTAATTCTCATCAGCGACGGGTGGATTGCGGCTGGCACGGTACCTTCCCATGACGTAGAAGACATCAGCACGCTCGGGGTCGGAGGCTTCGGCATTAGTGGCAGAGAAGCCGATGGGCCTGCTCCCCTTGGGACTGTTGAGGCATGGAATCGGCTGGAGGGAGCCGGCGTCCATGTCGTATAGGACGGTGTGCCCCTCCGCATCCACGCAGAGGATCTTGCTAGCGCCGCCGCTGCCTCGTTCATGGAAGGGTAGGAAGTCTATCCTTTTGTCGTCTGAGATGGACCGTTCGAGTCTGAGCCTGGGCGGAGGAATCCGTGTGATGATCTCCATATTGAACTTGGATTTTGCCGCTGCCCGTGCTTCCGCCGTGGATCCGTAGAAGAGTTGTTCCTCGGGCTTGATGCGACTAACCGTGTACCAGCTGCCATTGCGATACCTCTGCATCACGACGTTCAAGAACTGCCGCGCCTTCATCGCTCACCAGTCACCACTCCTTCCTACCAAAGATAGATCACGAATTTGATGGTGAATGATACCCCAGAGACAAAGCACTTCCACGAAAACAAACAAGATCGACCAACGGGCAAGAGAAATAAGGAGTAATTAATACCTGCGACAGACATGTCCAAGTGTCTTCCCCTCCAAGTCCACCGAATTGAAGGTGGCGGTCGCAGTGGGGACAACGGCGACGGCGGCGGCGGCGGCGGCTGGGACCGGATGGAACAGAGATCAGATGACACGCTGCAACTTGCCTCCCTTTATCGGACGTCCATTCAAGACATGTCCACACCGTAGCCGCCAATCCTCTCCACAGCAGCGCAGCTCACCTTCCTCTCTTCCACGACGGGGCATCCCCGACCTCTTCCCCCTCCTCCGCTGTGTTGCTCGCCCTCAATCCTCTCCTCGGCAGTGTGACATGGGAGAGAACGAGCTCGCTAAGCCCGCTCGGAGTGTTGCCATGTGTTTCTGATAAGAAATTTGCTGCTGAAAACTGCGAAGTGTGGGTTGTTTTACCCTTGGCCCAATCCCTTTGGTTGGATATATGATGGACGTCAAATAGAGGGGGCCAAGTTGCAGCATGACTTGCTAGAGGCAATTCTTCTGGTGTCTTATCGTTTCCTTCTACGTTTTTTAGAATCGTATGGTCTCTTTATTGCTCTATAATAAGTGGTACAAGTACAATAGAAGGATCCCATGGCTGAAGTGCATTAGCAAGCGCTATATATTAAGCGTTGGTGGAGTGCTGGTTCCGAAACCCGACACAATGGCTAGTGACCACTAGCCGGGTGGAGATATAATATACAAAATGGGAAAAAGCTTTATGTTCTGAACCATGTCTCACATCTAAGGAAATGCAGATGGCAATTATGGTTTTGAGCTCTATGGGTAAAGTGATACAAACTCTGCAGAGTTAAAGTAAAACATGAATTCATGCCAGTCTCTTGGATTGGGGACTATGGGGAGCTATTGGTGGTCTATCTCGCAATACGAGTGTTTGATAGCTTTTATAAATTGAAAATAACTTCTGCAACAAATGTTTATTTTTGAAAGGTGTGAGTTGAGGTAGGACTTGTTGATTTATATTTATCTATCACGAGTGTTGCATTCTGCTATTTGAGCTTGCTGAGTACTTTGTACTCACTCTTGCCATTAATCATATTTTTCTTAGAGCAAAGCTTGTATGAGAATCCTGCTGGACCAAGTGAAGATAGAAATGGTGATGGCTACAACTACACAGGGGACCTAGATGTGGATCCATCTAGTGCTATGTATGACCTGGATGCCACAGATGGGGGTTGGGATGAATAAGTAACTTAGGAGCTAGCTATGTAAACTACAAACTATTTTATCACGATCAATCTTGGACTGCTAGTTGGAACTCCGGTGTTAGGAGATGTAATAATTTGGTGGACATGTGAGAAGCCTACTTGAGACTTTTAGCTCTGTGTGGCATGGTATTGCAATATAAATGACCATCTCTAGCTATCCTTGTTGCAAATCTCTAAGATGGATTATTATTTGACAAGACAAGATTTTATCAAAAAATAATCCAAGGACTAGTGTCATTATCTATATTAATAATGACACGGGTCGTCACACTTAAGAAGCTAGAGATAGTGACCATGATTGAGGAAGAGAACACTCTTTACAAGATTATGTGCCTCATAGTTAGACGCTTCACCCTCGTGAATAAATCTTACTGAAATGAAGGAACTTGCTCGTTCCATGATATCCGCAAGCACTGAGCTATATGCGAACATGCTTCATTGATGTTCTTTACTACAGTGTGATGCATCGCATGCAAAAAAACAAGTTCCTGCAAGTTTAGATCCTCTACGAGGGCCAAGGCCTTGCAACATGCTACATTCCAAGGTAGCTAGCCAGATAAGTGCAGTTGTCAAGGACTCGTGCTGATGACCAAAGCTACCTTCCAGAGTCGTCTCGGCAAATAACAGCAGCTGCCCCTTGGGATTTTGATCTTGTGAAATTTGAGGAGGAGAAGGAGGAGGTGGTGGTGGCGGAGCTGCTGGAACTAGTGTTACGCTGGGCCTCGAGGCCTAGGATGTTTGTGTTGTGTGAAACATGTCTGCTTTTCATGTTTAACTCTATTTTCTATGCGTCATGTTAAAATGTTGGATGGTGGCGTTGTTTTATAGCAGTTTCAATGTATATGCATAAGTTTTTTGTTCTATAAATTTCGGTAGGAGGGCTCGTTACCAAATTGAAGAAATTGACTGCAGTGCTCTGAGCATTCGAGGCGATTAGTAATTAGAAACTGTCTGCAATGCTATGAGCAGTAGAGACAGTTAGAAAGGAGAAACCACCTATGGTGCCATGAGCATTCGAGGTGGTTCTTATAACCGCCTTTGACTCTCGAGTATTGGCGACACAGAATTTCAGACGGATTGGGTAACCGCCTCGGGCCCATTTACGAAAACCACCTATGAAGCCTGATTCTGTACTAGCGGCACATGAAATGACTAGAGGCAAGGGGAGGGTAGAACAGTGGGTGGATGCAAAATTTCAAGCTAGAGCATCCAATTCCATTGTTTGAACAGAGGAGTAAATCTGAAGTGTCACTCAAAATTTCTGCTTAACATGGGTAAGAAAGGTTGCCAACTAGATAGTAGATAGGGGAGATAAGCATGTGCTGGATTTATTTATGGATTTTTTATAGGTCAAAATAGGAGTGAGTGATTGATGTTTGATCATTATTTTGAACATGGCCATGTAGTGGAACTCATGTGGGATAATGAAAATTCCTTGAGTAAATTACTGAGATTTGAGAAAAAAAATATTTAACCATTTCTGCAAATAATTACGTATTTTAAAATTAAAATCTTGAAGGGGCTAGTGATCTTATATGTAATAGACTCCAAAAAATTATTTTTAATGGATTATTGTTTTGAAAAAATAAATATTTTTAGTTCAAACCTTATCTTAGGGTTTTGGGGAAATAAAAGTTTATTTTCTTTTTTACTAAAATAAATTGTAAAAAATATTGGGCTCTAACCACATGAAATGATCACTGGGGGTGATTTGGGGAATATGATTGCAAGAGTATAATTGGGGAATTTATCATGAATTAAAATACCAACAAACTCTAAATAAATGCAACAAGAGGCAAAGGCAACACAACATTTTTGTTAGTCCCAAATTTTGCACTTTATTAACATAGATGATGTGATTACTAAACACATGCTGTGGCCATTCTTGGAGCACTTTTTTTTGGTTTAAGCCCCAATAAAGTATGCAGGGGCTCCGTTTAGGGTCCCTCCTAATCTACTACTCCCTCTGTCCTTAAAAGAGTGTACTTTCATCTTTGTTGGAGGTCAAACTATCTCAAAATTAGACCGAGTTTGTGCAAATTGTCAATGCTTGCCAAACCAAATAGGTATATGATGAAAATATATTTTATCGTGAATCTAATGCTACTAATTTGATGGCATAAATGTTGGTCTATTATTATATAAATACAGTGAAATATAAAAAAGCTTGACTTTCCAACAGAGTTGGAAATACACTCTTTTAAGGACGGACGGAGTATGCTTTTAACACTTATATTTTTCCTTCAAATATTGCAAACATTTTCAGTTTCACAACTAGAGGTGAACATCATAATATATTTGGTTGTTTACAAAGTTATACTTGTAAAAGCTAAAAAAACATAATACTTCAATCCAGCTAAATGGTTTCAATGAGCTTATAATATATATGGCTCGCATTTCTTTTCTCCATTTCTCTCTCCTTCCCCATCTTAAGAGTTTCTTGTGTCTCCCTGTCCCTCTCCCCTCCTCCTCCAGCGGTCTCGTGTCGACCGGAGTAGGAATGCGAGAAGTGAGTGGCTGACCTCTGTAGATAGTACCACTAGGGATACGTGTAGACTTACCTTCGAGGAGACTGGTTTTATGTCTTCGTTATTTTGCTCCGTTGACAATGAGCAACGTATGAAGCTCGCTTTCCTCCTCCTCGACCCGACTTCCATAGTGGACTGTGGTGGCGAGAACTGGATTTGGTGAAAGCTTCTTCAATAAGCTCGCGAGAACCCCTGGACAGATCTAGTGCCAATCTTTCTTCATCAGCCGGTCAAATTAAAGAGGAAGCAGTATACTCAATTTCAACCTCCGCCAATCTCTCTGGGGTGTGTTAGCTATCTTGTGGATCTCGATCACAGAAATTGTAGATCAACAAAGGAAATTCTTATGAATATGCCATCTTCAACCTCCATGCAAGGCCCTTATCCCCTTGTCCGTTGTTCGCAAGGTTTGTGCCGAAGACAATGAACTCATCGGTTACGTGCAATATGACTCAGATCATAGTTTCAAATAGCGGGCTATGCCTCCTAGCAATGGATCTCTCTAAACGCTATAGTATGCTTTTTAAAATGTCTGGTCATGTGTTAGGAACAAAGTCTCTTGGCGCAGAACCTCTCTAAACGCTATAGGGCCCTATTTAATACAATGGACTCGATTGCAGTCCTCTTGTATGGTTTAGAGTCCTATCTGCGATATGACTTAATTGCGTTTCTCTTGTATGGTTTAGAGTCATATATGCAAAAAAGGAAGGGCCATGTTGTTGTTGTTTTCTTGCTAGGTCCTCTATGCAACGATGTATTAATTTTGATGTGAATTTTATGGTTTGAGCCATTTATATTTCTCATTTGCATATGAAATTTTGTGGAACAATATGTTCGTGTTGCTACTATAAAATATTTTTTCCAAGAATTTTCCAACAATCATAAATGGGATTTTTTTTAGACCAGGTGCACCAAATGGTTGGATGCACATGATGCGACCTACCCTGCCTACCTATTCCGACGACACTTCCGATTGGACCACTTTTGATTAAGTGTAAGTTACATCCACCTTGATCTGGCTGCTGCACGGTAGAAGACGCATTTTGTCAGCGTGATTTCTCCCCTAAACATTAGAGCTTGTTCGCTTCCGTTTGTGAAGATTGAAAGGGGTTGAGCGTAATGAAATCCGCAAGTCAAAACTTCCTGAATCCCCTCCCATCACCATGGGAGAGGTTTAACCAAACACAGCCTCGGCGAGTTAAAGACACACTGGATGCTGGCATAGCTGACAAAGGAGTTGTGCTTCATCATTTGGAGTTCAGATGATCCTTCAAGGAACACCTCCACACCGGTGAGCACAGCCGCCGTGTTGCTCGGATTGTCCTGTTGTGCGTCTTGCTCCCCGGTGTCAAATTTTCCGAAGATGCAAAACCTGCCAGCGCCAAGGTACAGCAGGCTACCCCTTGTCTGCACCCATCCATGAGGCGTGTCGAGGACCTGCCAGTCATGCAGCAACTTGGGAGCTCCACCAAGGTTGGAGAGGTCCAATGCGCACAAGTTGTGGGCGTTATTTGCGCTGTTTCCGGCCATGCCGAACCAGAGGTTTTGAAGCTCAGGGACATGCTCAGCCCGTCCATGGAACGGCAGGGTCCAGCGGCCAGCCTTTTCCCAGGTGCAGCTAACCGTGTCGAAGCAGTAGGTGCCGATCAGCCCAGGGGAGGACACGCAGATGGTCGAGCCATCAGCCAACAGCATGAACGACTGGACGGCCGTGCATTCATAGGATGCGTCATTGACGTAGGGCAGCGGCGGGAGCCGGTGCCACTCCCAGCATTTCTTGCCGTAGATGAAGGCTTCGAAGTTGAAAGCATTGCCGGGAGAGGGGAACCTGTCGATGACGTACAGGGCCTGACGGGAGGTTTCGGCACGAGTGATGGAGAAGGAGACGGGGCTGTCTCCCTTGGGTTCGTTGAGGCCGGCAACGGGCTGGACGGAGCAGCTGCCGGCGTCGCAGAGGATGGTGTTGCCTGCCGAGTCCATGGAGAGGATGTTACCGTCGCCGCCTCGTCCGTAGAAGGGCAAAAAATCGATCCTTGGGTCGTCTACGCGGTACGCTTCGAATTTGAGCATGGGCGGTGGCATCTTCGGCGCAACCGCTGGTGATGGCGGCGGCGTATTCTCCTCCGTTGATCGGTAGAAGAGTTGCTCCCCGGGCTTGATGCGGCTCACCGTGTACAGGCTGCCACTGCCGGACCTCCGCATCACCACATTCAGGAACTGCCGCGCCTTCATTTTAATTCTTCCAACTCCTACAAAACGGAGATCAGGAATTAGAGTAGATCATAGTATTTGATCTTCCCCTGACGTTACAGAAGAGATTCTTCCACAATATCTACAGAAACAAATAATGAATACACGCCAAATGGTGAAGAGAAAGATCGAGTAATGCCTGCGACAGGACTTATTCCTTGGGCTGATCGAAGCTGGCGCTGCCGGACGAGGAGTGGCGGCGGCGGCGGCGCGAGGAGATCGGGATGGGGTGTGCGATCTAGGTCTAGCCGTCATGCCCTTTCTTCTCTTCTTGTTATTTATCTTTTTTATTTTTATGAGACCCTTTTTTATGAGGTGATTATTATTTTTGTAGCTTTTTTTAGGGTTATTATTTTTAGCTTTTTTAGAATCATTTTCTTAAATAGCTTTTTTAGGGACGAAAAACTTTATTCATTCATCGAAAACCACAGTTTATGGGATACAAGGAGGATTATGGGGATGATCAAGCCACATGTGGCTCCCTTGAGCTAAAGAAAGCGAAAATTTAGCTAAACTATGAGCATCTCCGTTCGACCGGCACCCTTCAAAGACGATGTTGCAATTGAAGCCCAAGACTCTTGATTTGATTTCTGAGATAACCATGCGGTAAGGACCCTTGTTGTTGCTGGATGTCTTGCACCACTTGCTTTGCATCAGATGCCATAATAAAATTTTGAACACCTAAATCCTCGGCAAGTGCTAAAGCTTCCTGTCATGCCATGCATTCAAGAACTGAAGAATCCTGCATCCCTTCAACCACCAATGCTAAACTCCCCAAGTAATTGCCTTGCTCGTCGCGACATACATCCACTGTTGCCCCTCTCCTGTGGCGTTTGGATACTCCCGCATCAACATGGATTTTAGCAAATCCCGCCGGCAGGGCCTTTGGTCTTACACTACGTGATGGTTGTGTTGTGTGTTGTTTTTCTAGACATTCCTTGTTGCTCCTCCTTTACTATTTTCAGGTCCGCTAGATAGCGATTGATGAAAGCATGGGTCGGATGGGGGCTCTCGAAAATGCCCTCGTGGATGGCTTTTCTCCTCGCCATCCACGTCGCCCAGAGTGTTACTGCCAATTTCACAAAAGCATGATGAGATAGCGAGTCACTAGTAGAAAAAGGCCCATTAGTCTGGAACCGAGACTAAAGGGTCGGTAGTAAAGGCCCCTCCCTTTAGTTCTGGTTTTGTTACGAACCGGGACTAAAGGCCCTCCACATGACCGCTGTCTGAAACACCAACCGGGGCTAAAAGGAAATTTTACGAAATTTCAAATTTTCAAATTTTATTTTTATTTTTTTTTGAATCATTTAACTTCCCGGCCAGTCATCCATCCTCTCACTACTCCAGCCCGAGCACGCTTAACTTTCGGGTTCTATTCCCCCTCGTTTCCAAGTCTGCACTTGTTGTTTTCCTGACAATAGTAAGATGCCAATCCTATTAACCCTCAGGAGTTTAGCTTGAGCATGAAGTCACATGTTTCACTGTTTGAGTTTGAAACTGTTATTCTAAAAAACAATAATTATTTAGTAACACTAATTTTTCGTGAATAAGTAGTCTGACCATTGTTTGACGATAGTTTGACCAGATTTGACCAAAATTCAAAAAATGAAATAATTATTTAGTAACACTAATATTCTTGAATAATTATTTAATAACACTAATACTTCTTGAATAAGTAGTTTGACTTGATTTAACCAAAATTCAAAAAAATGAAATTTGAGCATATCTTTTTTTCTTTTAAGAATTTGAGAATTCTAAAAATTTGCAAACATGCCGTAGGCTGTCAAAGTCGGGTGAGGATTTTCGTGATGAATATTTTGATATATTATACGTTTTTTCCGACATCGTATGCAAAAGTTATAGTCGTTTTACTTTTTCATAACACTTTTTTGCAAAACATGTCCAAATTTAAGTTTTTTAATTTTCCTAACTAGTAGATGTATCGAAGGATTTTATTTTTTGAAGTTTTTATCACTTTCTTTTGTTTTTTACAAAACTGAAATGACGATACACGGGGGGAAGGGGGGTAGAGTTAGAGATACGAACCGGGACTAAAGCGTGTGATGCCCTTTAGTCCCGGTTCGTGTCTCAACCCAGGACTAAAGGGCCCATTTGAACCGGGACTAATGCTCTTTAGTCCCGGTTCGTAATGCAATCGGGACTAATGTGTATATTGCGCTGTGATCAAAGCCCTTTTTTCTACTAGTGAGTGTATCAGCGAGAAGAACCATTGTTTAGCACTTGGTTCACTCGATTCCCGCAGCTGATCCGCTAGCTCCCCATCCGCCAGTGCCTAGATACATCTTGACATGGAGCAGTCCAGGAGGGAGTGCCTCCAAGAGTCATGTGCGTCACACAAACCGCATGTACTTGATGTGGCCATGTTTTGATGCTCCCTGACATCCTCAGTGGGCTGTGTGAGGTGAATGGATAACCCACAGGATGACTAGGCCATATTACCATAGGCCCACATAGTTCTGGCTCTAGTATCTCGAAAGTACACAAAAAAACGAAATCACTAATTAAGAAGCACTCTGCAAATGTCACTCCCACTTCCTGAGGTTATGACAAGTGGCGTACTGAATGTGTGTCTTGTCGCAACTTTTTTATGTAGATCTGCTAATTCAAAACATTTTATCTCTTAAACTATGCGTCCAAATTTTGTATCATTTTCTTTGTTGGATACCTCGCGTCGAGATCTTCAAAATTAAATCTCATGTTGATAGGTTTTTACGAACTTTTTTTCATGAAAAAAGCAGGATGAGAAACCGACCCGGGAGCACTTTTTTCCTTTCTGGAAGAGGCATGAATGTGCCTCCACGAGAAGTAAATTCGCACCTCTTTCGAAAGGAAAAATGTGTCCTTTTTTCGTTTCCGAGAGGCATGACTATGCCTCTTGCGGAAGTAAAAAAACGTGTTTTTCTTTATTTCGCAGAAGCAAGTCCGTGCCTCTCATTGGAGGAAAAAAACGTGTATTTTTTCGTTTCTGACTGTGCCTCTCACGGAAGCAAATCCGTATCTCTCGCGAAAGAAAAAAACATTTTTCAAATCCGTGCCTCTCACGGGGAAAGAAAGAAAAGTGTTTTTTCTGTTTCCGAGAAGCACCTCTCGTAGAAGCAAATCCATGTCTCTTACAGAAGCAAATCCGTGCCTCTCGCGGAAGGAAAAAACATGTTTTTTTTTCATTATCAAGAGGCATGATTGTGCCTCGCGCGGAAGGAGAAAAACATGTTTTTGTGGCAAAAAAATAGGAACTATTTTTTGTCCAAAACCTAAGAATGGCCGAGAGAAAACCAAAAAACTCATCTAAAAAGACAAAAACACGTATGAACCTAGAGTGTGACACGTGGCGACAGTTGAGAGTGGCTGGTGCACTCTCAGCCCACCCAGATGACCTTTGAAGGGCTCCTGAAAGAATACTCATTTGTTAGTTGCCCTCCCAAAACAGGGAAAAATTGACAAATTTGACCTATGGACGAAATCAAATCACAGAATGAACTGCCCGTGAAACTATTTCACGCGGCTGACCTTTTTGTGTGACGCCCGACACGAAGGCGTCACACTACACTATGCAACGCCTCGCAGATAGGCGCTACACGCCTGACCAGCGTCGCACCCATGTGATCCGAAAATTACTAAGTCAGTGTGCAGCGCCTCAGAGCTAGGCGCCACACTATACAGTGTAGCGCCTAGCTTCTAGGCGTTGCACTAGTGGTTGCTTCATTTTGTAGTGCAACCACTAATGCAGCGTCTGAGAGCTAGGCGCCACACTATACAGTGCAGCGCCTAGCTCGTAGGCTCTGCACAATGACTTAGCATTTTTTAGGCAGTTTGGGGTGCAACGTTGGCCAGGCGTGTAGCGTCTATCTGTGAGGCGTTGCACAATGTAGTGTGACGCCTTCGTGTCGGACGTCACACAAAAAGATCAGCCGCGTGAAATATTTTCACGAGCAGTTCATTCTGTGATTTGATTTCGTCCACGGGTCAAATTTGCCCCAAAACAGCAGGTATTCCTAGGAGGCCACTATGTGTCGCCTGTAGCTACCCATAGCGTAGCACAGCTAACTCGAGGAGTCCTCGGAAAAGCGTGTGTAGATAATTAATGTACGTTTTCTTAATTCATTTTTTTCTTACATTTGTTCAGATTTTTTAAAACATTCTAAAAAAGTAAATTTGGGCACCTAAAAATACTGAGAAAAATAAAAATCGTGAATTTGAAAAATGTTAAATGCAATGTAAAAAGATTTTGAGCATCATTTTAAAAATGTTGACACATTCAAAAAAAATGTTGTTACAATTAACGAGTGTCGTGCGTGTTAATTTATTTAAGACATATACAAAAAATGATAAAACAAAGCTTATTTGAAAATTTGTTACTCATGTATTTGAAAAAATGTTAAACATGCATAAAAAATGGTTCGTATGTATACAAAAATTTAGACATCAAAACATATATATTGAAAAAATGTTAATCATGTACTTACAAAATGTTAAACGAGTATAAGAAAGATGTTGCTTATGTATATGAGAAATGTATAATCTGTATGAAATAAAAGTAGGCATCAAAACGTATATCTGAAAAAATGAAATCATGTATTTGAAAAATGGTAAACGTGTATATGAAGAAAAAAAACTTATCTATATGGAAAATCTAGAATCTGTATGACAAAAAAGTAGACATCAAGGCATATATTTGAAAAAAAAGTTAATAATGTATTTGAAGAATGTTAAATGTGTATAAGTAAAATATATCTTATATATATATTAAAACCATATAATATGTATGAAAAAGTAGACATCAAAACATATATATGAAAAAATATCAATCCCGTATTTGAAATATGTTAAATGGGTATAAAAAATGCTCCTACTATATACAAAAATGTACAATATTTATGAAAAAAGGAAGACCTTAAAACATATGTTTAACAAAAATGTTACTCATGTATTAAAACAATGATAAATGTGTATAAAAATGCTCCTATTCTATACGGAAAATCGACAATGTGTTTGAAAGAAGTAAAAACCAAAGAAAATCAAAGACAAAAAGAAAAGGAAACAGAAAAAAACTGGAGAAGCAGATGCAAAACAAATAAAACCAAAGTGAAATCAAGAATAAACAAACAAAATAGAAGAAAAAAATAAAAGGAAAAGGGACTGACGCAAAATAGTGGAACAATGTGAAAACCGATAAAAACGAAAAAGAAGCAAAGAAAACTAAAGGAGAAAACAAAAACTAAAAGGTTGATACAAAATAGTGAACACAGTAAAAAAAATGGCAAAAAAGAACACGTGGAGGTGCGCCCAGTGTGGGAACACATTTATTTTTCTTTATTTCTTTTTGGGGTGTTTTTAGTTTTTTTTGGGGGGGGGGGTGGTTTTCCTAGGATTTTGGGACTTTTTTTTACATTTTTTGTCGTAAAGCACAGTTGTGTTTCAGCATGAAGTACATATGTGTCTTTCATAGTTCTATTTTCCGAAAAGTGGAAATCACAGTTACTTTCATATGAAGCGCATTTATCTTTCTTCACAGGTAAAAGGCATAATTGTACTTTCCGGAAAGTGAAAAGGCAATGATGCTTCCATATGAAGGACATTTGTACTGTTCAAAAGTAATAAATCACGGTTGCCACTGCTTCAAGTCCTTCGATGTCATTGCTTCAAATACAATAATGGCCGCTTTGGATTGACATTTGTACTATCCACGCAAATCTTTCATGTAGTTCTTCCATTGCCGGTACATGCAATCAACTAAACTGAGCATACCTAAAAAATCTCTTGATGCTCCAATTGCCAACAGTTTTTATGTGTCCTCCACACTTGGTTCTCTCAGGTACTCTGGTCCAATCACCTTCACCATGGCGCGTGCAAATTGCTTTGTAGTGTCCAAGCATGTGGTTTTTCCCATCGAATTTCAGTATCAGTGACATCTGTGGTCTTACTACAAGCAAGCATCCTAAGAGCAACCATGCATTTCTGTAGAGGAGAGAAGGAAAGTGGCCCGCAACAATTCTTCCTCAGCTTGAACTAGTCATTAGCCTCTTCCACGACATTCACTACATGGAGAACAAATCTCTACTCATCTGCAAGTGACGTCGAAAGAAACCTTCATGGTATGTTGGGTCATATATGAAGTAGCGCGTGTATAAGAGTCGTGAGCACGATCCTATCCTGGAGAATAACTCTCCTGCCCTTTATCGAACCCTTGAAATTCAGCACATGCTCCTCTTGGTTCTCCAATTCTTCGTGGATGCTCATCATCATCATCATCATCAACAACATCATCATCGTCATTTTAGCATCCTTCTCTTCTGAATCCAATGAATCAATGAACTCTTTGTATAAGAATTTTCCAAGGTCTATGTTTCCATAGTCGTCATCCAACGATGAATCCATAGGTGACCTAAAAATGACCAAAAGAATAAAAAATACTCGAACAATTCATCAAACACACAGAGCATAAGGTGTATGTGTTGGGGAACGCTGCAGAAAACAAAAAATTTCCTACGGCTTCACCAAGATCCATCTATGAGTTCATCTAGCAACGAGTAATCAGATGCATCTACATACCTTTGTAGATCGCGAGCGGAAGCGTTCAAAGAACGGGGATGATGTAGTCGAACACGACGTCATCCAAATCACCGGAGATCTTAGCGCCGAACGGACGGCACCTCCGTGTTCAACACACGTACGGTTAGCGTAACGTCTCCTTCTTCTTGATCCAGCAAGGGGGAGGGAGAGGTTGAGGAAGATGGCTCCAGCAACAGCACAACGGTGTGGTGATGGTGGAGCTGCAGTACTCCGTCAGGGCTTCGCCAAGCACTATGGAGGAGGAGGAGGAGTTGGAGAGGGAGAAGGAGGCAACCAAAGGCGTCGATGAAGAGCCCTCCTTCCCCCATTATATATAGGGGTGCCTAGGGGTGGCGCCGGCCCTAGGAGATCCAATCTCCTAGGGGGGCGGCGGCCAGGGAGGTTTCCCTCCCCCCCAAGGCACCTAAGGGGTGCCTTCCCCTAGTGGGACTCTTCCCTCTTAAACACTAGGCGCATGGGCCTATGTTGGGGCTGGTGCCCTTGGCCCATGTAGGCCAAGGCGCACCCCCTACAGCCCATGTGCCCCCCCGGGGCAGGTGGCCCCACCCGGTGGGCCCCCGGGACCCTTCCGGTGGTCTCGGTACAATACCGATAACCCCGAAACTTGTCCCGATGGCCGAAACAGCACTTCCTATATATAATTCTTTACCTCCGGACCATTCCGGAACTCCTCGTGACGTCCGGGATCTCATCCGAGACTCCGAACAACATTCGGGTTACTACATATACATATCCCTACAACCCTAGCGTCACCGAACCTTAAGTGTGTAGACCCTACGGGTTCGGGAGATAGGCAGACATGACCGAGACGACTCTCCGGTCAATAACCAACAGCGGGATCTGGATACCCATGTTGGCTTCCACATGCTCCATGATGATCTCATCGGATGAACCACGATGTCGAGGATTCAATCAACCCCGTATGCAATTCCCTTTGTCAATCGATATGTTACTTGCCCGAGATTCGATCGTCGGTATCCCAATACCTCGTTCAATCTCGTTACCGGCAAGTCACTTTACTCGTACCGTAATGCATGATCCCGTGACCAGAAACTTGGTCACTATGAGCTCATTATGATGATGCATTACCGAGTGGGCCCAATGATACCTCTCCGTCATACGGAGTGACAAATCCCAGTCTTGATCCGTGTCAACCCAACAGACACTTTCGGAGATACCCGTAGTATACCTTTATAGTCACCCAGTTACGTTGTGACGTTTGGTACACCCAAAGTACTCCTACGGTATCCGGGAGTTACACGATCTCATGGTCTAAGGAAAAGATACTTGACATTGGAAAAACTCTAGCAAACGAACTATACGATCTTTATGCTATGTTTAGGATTGGGTCTTGTCCATCACATCATTCTCCTAATGATGTGATCTCGTTATCAATGACATCCAATGTCCATAGTCAGGAAACCATGACTATCTGTCGATCAACGAGCTAGTCAACTAGAGGCTTACTAGGGACATGTTGGTGTCTGTTATTCACACATGTATTACGATTTCCGAATAACACAATTATAGCATGAATAAAGACAATTATCATGAACAAGGAAATATAATAATAATGCTTTTATTATTGCCTCTAGGGCATATTTCCAACAGTCTCCCACTTGCACTAGAGTCAATAATCTAGTTACATTGTGATGAATCGAACACCCATGGAATTCTGGTGTTGATCATGTTTTGCCCTAGGGAGAGGTTTAGTCAACGGATCTGCTATATTCAGGTCCGTATGTACTTTACAAATATCTATGTCTCCATCTTGAACATTTTCACGAATGGAGTTGAAGCGACCCTTGATGTGCCTTATCTTCTTGTGAAACCTGGGCTCCTTGGCAAGTGCAATAGCTCCAGTGTTGTCACAGAAGAGTTTGATTGGCCCCGACGCATTGGGTATGACTCCTAGGTCGGTGATGAACTCCTTCACCCATATTGCTTCATGTGCTGCCTCCGAGGCTGCCATGTACTCCGCTTCACATGTAGATCCCGCCACAACGCTCTGCTTGCAACTGCACCAGCTTACTGCCCCACCATTCAAAATATACACGTATCCGGTTTGTGACTTAGAGTCATCCAGATCTGTGTCGAAGCTAGCGTCGACGTAACCCTTTACGACGAGCTCTTCGTCACCTCCATAAACGAGAAACATTTCCTTAGTCCTTTTCAGGTACTTCAGGATATTCTTGACCGCTGTCCAGTGTTCCTTGCCGGGATTACTTTGGTACCTTCCTACCAAACTTATGGCAAGGTTTACATCAGGTCTGGTACACAGCATGACATACATAATAGAACCTATGGCTGAGGCATAGGGGATGACACTCATCTCATCTATATCTTCTGCCGTGGTCGGACATTGAGCTGAGCTCAATTTCATACCTTGTAGCACAGGTAAGAACCCCTTCTTAGACTGATCCATATTGAACTTCTTCAATATCTTATCAAGGTATGTGCTTTGTGAAAGACCTATGAGGCGTCTTGATCTATCTCTATAGATCTTGATGCCTAATATATAAGCGGCTTCTCCAAGGTCCTTCATTGAAAAACTCTTATTCAAGTAGGCCTTGATGCTGTCCAAGAGTTATATATCATTTCCCATCAAAAGTATGTCGTCTACATATAGTATGAGAAATGCTACAGAGCTCCCACTCACTTTCTTGTAAACGCAGGCTTCTCCATAAGTCTGCGTAAACCCAAACGCTTTGATCATCTCATCAAAGCGAATGTTCCAACTCCGAGATGCTTGCACCAGCCCATAAATCGAGCGTTGGAGCTTGCACACCTTGTCAGCATTCTTGGGATCGACAAAACCTTCCGTCTGCATCATATACAAATCTTCCTTAAGGAAACCATTAAGGAATGCCGTTTTGACGTCCATTTGCCATATTTCATAATCGTAGAATGCGGCAATTGCTAACATGATTCGGACGGACTTCAGCTTCGCTATCGGTGAGGAAGTCTCATCGTAGTCAACCCCTTGAACTTGTCGATAACCCTTAGCGACAAGCCTAGCTTTATAGATGGTCACATTACCATCCGCGTCTGTCTTCTTCTTAAAGATCCATTTATTTTCTATGGCTCGCCGTTCATCGGGCAAGTCAGTCAAAGTCCATACTTCGTTTTCATACATGGATCCTATCTCGGATTTCATGGCTTCTAGCCATTTGTCAGAATCCGGGCCCGCCATCGCTTCTTCATAGTTCGAAGGTTCACCGTTGTCTAACAACATGATTTCCAAGACAGGGTTGCCATACCACTCTGGTGCGGAACGTGTCCTTGCGGACCTTCGAATTTCAGTAGGAGCTTGATCAGAAGTATCTTGATCATCATCAATAACTTCCTCTCTAGTCGGTGCAGGCACCTCAGGAACATTTTCTTGAGTTGCGCCATTTTCTGGTTCAAGAGGTAATACTTCATCAAGTTCTACTTTCCTCCCACTTACTTCTTTCGAGAGAAACTCTTTCTCTAGAAAGAATCCATTCTTGGCAACAAAGATCTTGCCTTCGGATCTGAGGTAGAAGGTATACCCAACAGTTTCTTTAGGGTATCCTATGAAGACGCATTTTTCCGACTTGGGTTCGAGCTTTTCAGGTTGAAGTTTCTTGACATAAGCATCACATCCCCAAACTTTTTAGAAACAACAGATTAGGTTTCTTCCCAAACCATAATTCAAACGGTGTCGTCTCAACGGATTTCGACGGAGCCCTATTTAAAGTGAATGCGGCAGTCTCTAAAGCATAGCCCCAAAAAGACAGCGGTAAATCGGTAAGAGACATCATAGATCGCACCATATCTAATAGAGTGCGATTACGACGTTCGGACACACCATTACGCTGAGGTGTTCCAGGCGGCGTGAGTTGTGAAACTATTCCACATTTTCTTAAGTGTGTGCCAAATTCATGACTCAAGTATTCTCCTCCACGATCTGATCGTAGAAACTTGATTTTCCTGTCACGTTGATTCTCAACCTCACTCTGAAATTCCTTGAACTTTTCAAAGGTCTCAGACTTGTGTTTCATTAAGTAGATATACCCATATCTACTCAAATCATCAGTGAGGGTGAGAACATAACGATAGCCACCGCGAGCCTCAACACTCATTGGACCGCACACATCAGTATGTATGATTTCCAATAAGTTGGTTTCTCGCTCCATTGTTCCTGAGAACGGAGTCTTGGTCATCTTACCCATGAGGCATGGTTCGCACGTGTCAAATGATTCATAATCAAGAGACTCTAAAAGTCCATCTGCATGGAGCTTCTTCATGCGTTTGACACCTATGTGACCAAGGCGGCAGTGCCACAAGTATGTGGGACTATCATTATCAACTTTACATCTTTTGGTACTCACACTGTGAATATGTGTAGCATTACGCTTGAGATTCATTAAGAATAAACCATTCACCATAGGAGCATGACCATAAAACATATCTCTCATATAAATAGAACAACCATTATTCTCGGATTTAAATGAGTAGCCATCTCGAATTAAACGAGATCCCGATACAATGTTCATGCTCAAAGCTGGCACTAAATAACAATTATTAAGGTTTAAAACTAATCCCGAAGGCAAATATAGAGGTAGCGTGCCGACGGCGATCACATTGACCTTGGAACCATTCCCGACGCGCATCGTCACCTCGTCCTTTGCCAGTCTCCGCTTATTCCGCAGCCCCTGCTTTGAGTTACAAATGTGAGCAACTGCACCAGTATCAAATACCCAGGAGCTACTACGGGTACTAGTAAGGTACACATCAATTACATGTATATCATATATACCTTTTGTTTTGCCGGCCTTCTTGTCCGCTAAGTATTTGGGGCAGTTCCGCTTCCAGTGACCACTTCCCTTGCAATAAAAGCACTCAGTCTCGGGCTTGGGTCCGTTCTTTGGCTTCTTCCCAGCAGCTTGCTTGCCGGGCGCGGCAACTCCCTTGCCGTCCTTCTTGAAGTTCTTTTTACCCTTGCCCTTCTTGAACTTAGTGGTTTTATTGACCATCAACACTTGATGTTCCTTCTTGACTTCTACCTCTGCTGATTTCAGCATTGCAAATACCTCAGGAATGGTCTTTTCCATCCCCTGCATATTGAAGTTCATCACAAAGCTCTTGTAGCTTGGTGGAAGCGACTGGAGGATTCTGTCAATGACCGCATCATCCGGGAGATTAACTCCCAGCTGAGTCAAGCGGTTATGTAACCCAGACATAGTGAGTATGTGCTCACTGACAGAACTATTTTCCTCCATCTTACAGCTAAAGAATTTGTTGGAGACTTCATATCTCTCGACCCGGGCATGAGCTTGAAAAACCATTTTCAGCTCTTCGAACATCTCATATGCTCCATGTCTCTCAAAACGCTTTTGGAGCCCCGGCTCTAAACTGTAAAGCATGCCGCACTGAATGAGGGAGTAGTCATCAGCACGTGTCTGCCAAGCGTTCATAACGTCTTGGTTCTGTGGGACAGGCGGGTCACCTAGCGGTGCTTGTAGGACATAATCTTTCTTGGCAGCTATGAGGATGATCCTCAGGTTCCGGACTCAGTCCGTATAGTTGCTGCCAATGTCTTTCAGCTTGGTTTTCTCTAGGAACGCGTTGAAGTTGAGGACTACGTTGGCCATTTGATCTACAAGACATATTGTAAATATTTTAGACTAAGTTCATGATAATAGAGTTCATCTAATCAAATTATTCAATGAACTCCCACTTAGATAGACATCCCTCTGCTAGTCATCTAAGTATAACATGATCCGAGTCAACTAGGCCGTGTCCGATCATCACGTGAGACGGACTAGTCAACGTCGGTGAACATCTTCATGTTGATCGTATCTTCTATACGACTCATGCTCGACCTTTCGGTCTTCTGTGTTCCGAGGCCATGTCTATACACATGCTAGGCTCGTCAAGTCAACCTAAGTGTTTGCATGTGTAAATCTGTCTTACACCCATTGTATGTGAACGTTTGGATCAAACACCCGATCATCACGTGGTGCATTGAAACAACGAACTGTCGCAACGGTGCACAGTTAGGGGGGACACTTTCTTGAAATTATTATGAGGGATCATCTTATTTACTACCGTCATTCTAAGTAAACAAGATGCAAAACATGATAAACATCACATGCAATCAAATAATAATAGTGACATGATATGGCCAATATCACATAGCTCCATTGATCTCCATCTTGGGGCTCCATGATCATCTTGTCTCCGGCATGACACCATGATCTCCATCATCATGATCTCCATCATCGTGTCTCCATGAAGTTGCTCGCCAACTATTACTACTACTACTATGGCTAACGCATTTAGCAATAAAGTAAAGTAATTTACATGGCGTTTCTCAATGACACGCAGGTCATACAAAAATAAAGACAACTCCTATGGCTCCTGCCGGTTGTCATACTCATCGACATGCAAGTCGTGATTCCTATTATAATAGCATGAACATCTCATACATCACATATATATCGTTCATCATTCATCACAACTTTGGCCATATCATATCACAAAGCACTTGCTGCAAAAACAAGTTAGACGTCCTCTAGTTGTTGTTGCAAGTTTTACGTGGCTGAAATAGGGTTCTAGCAAGAACGTTTTCTTACCTATGTGAAAGCCACAACGTGATTTGTCAACTTCTATTTACCCTTCATAAGGACCCTTTTCATCGAATCCGCTCCAACTAAAGTAGGAGAGACAGACACCCGCCAGCCACCTTATGCAACTAGTGCATGTTCGTCGGTGGAACCGGTCTCACGTAAGCATACGTGTAAGGTTGGTCCGGGCCGCTTCATCCCACAATACCGTTGAAGCAAGATAAGACTAGTAGCGGCAAGAAGGTTGACAACATCTACGCCCACAACAAATTGTGTTCTACTCGCGCAAGAAGAACTACGCATAGACCTAGCTCATGATGCCACTGTTGGGGAACGTTGCAGAAAACAAAAAATTTCCTACGGCTTCACCAAGATTCATCTATGAGTTCATCTAGCAACGAGTAATCAGATGCATCTACATACCTTTGTAGATCGCGAGCGGAAGCGTTCAAAGAACGGGGATGATGTAGTCGAACACAACGTGATCCAAATCACCGGAGATCTTAGCGCCGAACGGACGGCACCTCCGCGTTCAACACACGTACGGTTAGCGTAACGTCTCCTTCTTCTTGATCCAGCAAGGGGGAGGGAGAGGTTGAGGAAGATGGCTCCAGCAACAGCACGACGGTGTGGTGATGGTGGAGCTGCAGTACTCCGTCAGGGCTTCGCCAAGCACTATGGAGGAGGAGGAGGAGTTGGAGAGGGAGAAGGAGGCAACCAAAGGCGTCGATGAAGAGCCCTCCTTCCCCCACTATATATAGGGGTCCCTAGGGGGGGCACCGGCCCTAGGAGATCCAATCTCCTAGGGGGGCGGCGGCCAGGGAGGTTTCCCTCCCCCCCAAGGCACCTAAGGGGTGCCTTCCCCTAGTGGGACTCTTCCCTCTTAACCCTAGGCGCATGGGCCTATGTTGGGGCTGGTGCCCTTGGCCCATGTAGGCCAAGGCGCACCCCCTACAGCCCATGTGGCCCCCCGGGGCAGGTGGCCCCACCCGGTGGGCCCCCGGGACCCTTCCGGTGGTCCCGGTATAATACCGATAACCCCGAAACTTGTCCCGATGGCCGAAACAGCACTTCCTATATATAATTCTTTACCTCCGGACCATTCCGGAACTCCTCGTGATGTCCGGGACTCCGAACAACATTCGGGTTACTACATATACATATCCCTACAACCCTAGCGTCACCGAACCTTAAGTGTGTAGACCCTACGGGTTCGGGAGACAGGCAGACATGACCGAGACGACTCTCCGGTCAATAACCAACAGCGGGATCTGGATACCCATGTTGGCTCCCACATGCTCCACGATGATCTCATCGGATGAACCACGATGTCGAGGATTTAATCAACCCCGTATGCAATTCCCTTTGTCAATCGATATGTTACTTGCCCGAGATTCGATCGTCGGTATCCCAATACCTCGTTCAATCTCGTTACTGGCAAGGCACTTTACTCGTACCGTAATGCATGATCCCGTGACCAGACACTTGGTCACTGTGAGCTCATTATGATGATGCATTACCGAGTGGGCCCAGTGATACCTCTCCGTCATACGGAGTGACAAATCCCGGTCTTGATCCGTGTCAACCCAACAGACACTTTCGGAGATACCCGTAGTATACCTTTACAGTCACCCAGTTACGTTGTGACGTTTGGTACACCCAAAGTACTCCTATGGTATCCGGGAGTTACACGATCTCATGGTCTAAGGAAAAGATACTTGACATTGGAAAAACTCTAGCAAACGAACTATGCGATCTTTATGCTATGTTTAGGATTGGGTCTTGTCCATCACATCATTCTCCTAATGATGTGATCTCGTTATCAATGACATCCAATGTCCATAGTCAGGAAACCATGACTATCTCTCGATCAACGAGCTAGTCAACTAGAGGCTTACTAGGGACATGTTGGTGTCTGTTATTCACACATGTATTACGATTTCCGGATAACACAATTTTAGCATGAATAAAGACAATTATCATGAACAAGGAAATATAATAATAATGCTTTTATTATTGCCTCTAGGGCATATTTCCAACAGTATTTCAGGAGGAATTGCACGAACCAAGGGCAACATGCGATGGAGGCACGACCGTTGGCGTTGTGGGTTGGGGACTAAGTTGAAGCAATTATTGCGGCGGAGCTACAATGGCGGTTGTGTGGACGAGGCAGAGAGAGAGAGAGATAGAGAGAGAGAGGAAGGGGGGTCAAGTAAGGACGGAGATGCCTTCAAAAGATTTGGCACGGCCCTAGCCGTCAGTCCGACGTGACGGGAGGGACGTTCTTATATCCACCCCAATGTATGGATTGAGTATGGGATATGCGGCACTCATATATCCTTCCCGGGCCGCTCGCGCGGGCGGCTCCGGAGGCGAACCCTAGCCCCTGAGCGCACCCCCTTCTCTGTGCCCCCTGGCCACCGCCGCCGCCGGCGCCGGCGGTGGTGGCGGCGCTCGGCCGTCAAAGGCGGCGGGCGAGTTCCGCAAGTCCTGACGGGCCTTCTTCGCGCAGAGAAGGGCGTCTCGTGGGCGGCGCGGTGGCGGTTGGATTCCGGTGAGGTGACACACGGCGGGGAGCGCGGTGGAGAGGCGGAGCGCGGTCGCAAGGCGGTGCGGGCGGCTGTCTTCTTCGGGTGACGTGTTGGGAGCCGGAGGTTGCGGTGTGGGGTCCTGGTGGAGGTGGATCTCGGCCAGGTGCGGCGGGCAAGAGCGGCGGCCGGGATTCGCTGCAGTGGCCGGGACGCGCGGCGCGCCTCCTGCTTTCGGCGGGCGTGGCTCGAGGAAGGCGCCCCCTTTTAGGGTGTTGGGGGCGGCGTGGTCTGGATCTTGCTGGAGGCCGGAGCGGGGTCTCGTGCAGGGCGGCTCCAGTGGGCACGTGCGGTCGCGGCGGGCGGCTCGGCGCGCCTGCTCCTTCCCCGCTGAGCCCTGAGCTGCAGCAGCGGCATGGATGGCGGCCAGGTGATGGTGTGGCCAGCCCATGCCTATGGGTGAAGTGGATCTGGGTGGCGCTGGAGGTCTGAAGCTGGAGAAGTGTTCCTTCGACCGTGCAGGTGCTGGTTGGTGGTACGCGTGCTCTCGGCCGTGTGAGGGGTCGGTGTTCCGCGGCGGTTGATCACGTTGGCGAGGTGTTGCGGCAGCGGCGGTGTGACCCCAACAGTTGGGCCTAATCTGTTGACAGAGGGTGGAGGTGCGCGACGGTTCGGATGAAAATCCTGCTCATCTTCGGTCGGAGCTGGCGGCGACGGCGCCCGTGGGTGTCGTTTCCCTCCTTGGAGGCGTCGTCGTGGTGTGTCGGCATCTCCCTTTCCTGATCGGGTTGTGGTCTTCGGGCGAAAGCCTTTGGTCCGTTGCAGGACCAGCGATGGCGGCGGTGTGGCGTCGTTCCTCTGTTGAGAGCATCGCAGGTGAAGACTTGGCTTGGGTACTGTTTGTGGTTCTCCGGTGCTTGCCGCTATTCGAGCTGATCTTCATGGGCGCTATGCACGCAGCCGCCGGCGTATCCAAGACGATGGCTTTCACGGGTCCGACTGAGTCCTGCTATCCACTCGCCGTCTCCTCTTAGGCATCCAAGGGTGGGTAGTGCGTTGGCAAGGAGTTTCCGGTTAGAGCTGTTGCTTCGAGGAGGCCGGCATTTGTTGTGACGCGGCTAGATGATTGGTCTAGGACAGGCATTTTGTGTTGTGTTTGTATTTGTCGCGATGGAGTGTGGAGTTCAAGCTATACTTGTTGTTGGCAACAAGTTGTAGTTTCTTGCACAATATTTCTGTCTTCTATAAAAATATGATACGCCTAGACGTACTCTTGAAAAAAAAAGTATGGGATATGCTAGTCAACCGGGCGTTTTGGGCTGAATTTGCGGTTGTGTGGAAAATAAGCGACCGGGTAGAACGTATAGAAAGAGTACGATGGGTCGATTATAGATGCTCTAAAGCTTTGGATTACAATCCAATGGTTCTGACCACATTCAACTGAAGGCAAAAATAACCTGAGGCTACTGTTCACACCGCAGACGAGCTGATATTTGAGAACAGAATAAAAGGCGCAGTACAGAGTACCCATGGATCATAGAAGCTAGATCTCGTAATGGGTGATGTGGATGACGTCCTCGGGCCTGGACGGCGGGTGGGTCTTGTTCCTCATCCGCAGCTGCATGTACTCGTCGTACCGGAACCCCCTGTACCGCGGCGGTTCGCCGACGTCGGCCGCAAAAGCCGGCAGCGGCTCGACCCACTTGTCGCCGTGGAGGTTGAGGAAGAAGGCGATGGAGTGGCGGTGCGCCCCGGGCCTCCTCACCACCCTGTGCGTGGCGCTCTTGAACTTCTTGTTGCTGAGCACCTGCAGGACGTCCCCTACGTTGACGACGATGCTGCCCTCCACGGGCTCTGCGGGGACCCAGCGGCCGTCCTCCCCGAGCACCTCCAGGCCCCCGACGCCGTCCTGCAGGACGAAGGTGATGCAGTTGCCGTCCTCGTGCGCGCTGATGCCGTTGTTCTCGTCGGAGGATGTCGCCGGGAAGTAGCGCAGCGCCGTGAGGAAGTCGAAGCCGCGGTCGGCGTTGTACCCGGCGAGGAAGCCCGGCGGCAGGCCCATGCACTCGCTCAGGATGTCCTGGATGAGCAGCCCCAGGTCGGTGAATTCATTTTCTTTCAGTTTATAAGACAGGGGAAGGTCGATGCAAAGGGGGGGAAATGGAGTTCTGCCTGTCTCTGTGACACACTCACAATTCATAATTGAAGCAGAGGTTGCTAAGAACTAGAGATACAATCCACAATTGAAGCAGAGCAAGAAAGAAGTAACCTGAATCCGGCAGGCTCGGCGGGGTAGTGGTTGAGCCCGAGCTTGGGGTTGAAGAGGAGCAGGTACTCGTTCTTGTCGGCGGAGTGCGCCGGCTGCCGCGCGTACCCCACCGGGAGCGGCGCGGCGGAGGCGCCCTCGGCGGGCCACACCTTGGCCTTCTCCTCGTCCGGCAGCGCAAAGAACGCCGCCGACAGCTCGAGGGCGCGCGCCATGAGCTCGTGCGGCACGCCGTGGTTCACCGCGCGGAAGAACCCGGTGGCCTGGCACGCCTCGCGCACGGCCCGCGTCGTCGGCGTCTCCCACGGCGAAGAACGGCGCCAGATCCACCACGGGGAGCGCCATGCGCGATGGATTGTTCTCTAGCTTCCTGCTGGATGGTTAAGACGCGATCGTTAGAAAAAATAGCCCTTTACGAATGAAATCCTCACTCCCTTCCCCTGACCCCTCCTCCCCTGAATTTCGATGTGGGCCCCCTGATCGGGGTCGGCCGTCCGCAGAAGACAAACTGAAGATGAGTTTGGTGACAATTTGGAAGCGTATGACCATCGCGGGAATATTTAAGGAGAGGGGTGGTTAGCCAACCGAAGATGCATATATTGCAAAGATAACAATTTGTAAGCGAAAATTTGTCTCGGGTGGCATCTCTTCTCAAGCCCTAGAAGATTGTGTAACGAGCTAGCACTACTATCATACTATGCATCCGCAGCAGAACAGCTGTTCAGGCGTGATAAGCAATTGTATAAAACAATCAGAGAAAACACACACAAATATATAACCAGTTGTGACATGTGTTTGGAATCATAAAACAATTTTTTTGCAACACAAGTTCGACAAATTTATTGTAGCTCTATGCTAGAGCAATTCATTCTATGATTTTCACACAATTCACGGATGGGCAGATTTTTCCTTTTTCATGAAAACCTACAAGAATAAGCTTCTATCCACTAGCCACCACTGACATGAGTGTGCTGGGCGTCCGGGTTACCTTGGGAACAATCATGCTCGGAGAGTAATTACCTTTTGTAATGCTGGTGTGTTGTAACACAAAAAAACTATATTTCTTCTTAATTAATAGATACAGCAAAGCTTTTGCATTCGTCTCAAAAATAAAAAAAACACTGAGCATCATCTAGCTGACCTGTTGGCTATCCGACAGATCCGTACTTCCTTTCCTTGCATGACGACTAGACCCAAAAGGTTATTTTTCAGTCCGCAATGCATAAAAACTTGCTATGGAGGTTCATTCTAATACAGTCGTCCTGGCATCATCTAGCTCATGCCCTGACGACAACATGAAGCTCTGGAACTTGGTCTGGTAGGCGTTCGTGCCACTTTGAATGTGAGTTATGCCGTAGAAAGTTGTCTCAGGGGCACTGAGGGAGTCCTGGACTAAAGGGTCCTTGGGCGTCCGGCCTGTTAGCCATGGGCCGGACTGATGGGCTGCGAAGATACGAAGACCGAAGACTGCCCCCGTGTCCGGATAGGACTCACCTTGGCGTGAAAGGCAAGCTTGGCGATCGAACATGTAGATTTCTTTCTTTGTAACCGACCTTGTGTAACTCTAGATCGTCCCGGTGTCTATATAAAATAGAGGACTTAGTCCGGAGGAGAGAGACTCATTACCATAGTCATACAGGTTAGACTTTTAGGGTTTAGCCATTACGATCTCGTGGTAGATCAACTCTTGTAATACTCATATTCATCAAGATCAATCAAGCAGGAAGTAGGGTATTACCTTCGTAGAGAGGGCCCGAACCTGGGTAAACATCGTGTCCCCTGTCTCCTGTTACCATCGACCTTAGACGCACAGTTCAGGACCCCCTACCCAAGATCCGCCGGTTTTGACACCGACATTGGTGCTTTCATTGAGAGTTCCACTGCGACGTCGTCAAAAAGGGTCGATGGCTCGCCTTGTTGTCAAGGAAAATATCACCTCCGGAGGTGCCCTGGCCTCAGGCCAAACCCTTCGGCTCAGAGGCTTCGTCATGGCCGCCAGCTTGGCCCTTGGACCGACGATGACCTCTCGGGTCATCGAAAATCGCCTCCGCGTGGATCCCGAATACTCCACCCAGATCAATCCGACGGAGTTATCGTCTTTAAACGAACTCCTAGATCACATTGCCGCCTTGGGGGTCGCTACAGATTACGATCGGATTGGGCTTAGACCCGACCAGAGAGAAATTAAAACTCCGCCGATCACCCACCAGGTAGCGGTAGTCGAGGAGCAAGACCACCCTTCCTCTATCTTGAAGACGAACTATATTCTGATCGCCGATCTTGAAGAGCCGGATACTGAAAGTGCGTTATATCGACTAGAGGGGGGGTGAATAGGCGATTTTTATGAAAGTCTTCAAAACGTGGAAGTTATGAAGACAAACAGAATAGATAGGCCTTTCACTATGCAGCGGAAGTTAGATTACACTAGACAAGCCATGGTCAAGTATTCAATAGAGTGAAAGCACAGTGACAAAAGCTTCAGTGTAATAAGGATCAGGTAGGAAGAAGTTATGAAGCCAATCAAATCATACAGTTATGTTGTGAAGACAAAAGATAGAGCAAGCATGCAATGGCTTCACAATGTATAACAGTAAGTTGAAGGGAAGTGAAGATGAAACCAGTGACACGTTGAAGACAATGATTTGTTGGACCAGTTCCAGTTGTTGTGACAACTGTACGTCTGGTTGGAGCGGCTAGGTATTTAAACCAAAGGACACACAGTCCCGGACACCCAGTCAAAGACACTTAGTCCAAGACACCCAGTCCTCACCGTATTCTCCTTGAGCTAAGGTCACACAGACCTCGCCCAATCACTCTGGTAAGTCTTCAAGGTAGACTCCCAAACCTTCATAGACTTCGTTCACCGGCGATCCACAATTACTCTTGGATGCTTAGAACGCAACACCTAACCGTCTGGAGGATGCACAGTCCTCAAGTGTAATAAGTCTTCAGATCACACAGACAAGAAGACTTAAGTGATGCCCAATTTACTCTGGCTCTGGGTGGTTAGGGCTTTTCTCCTCGCTAGGGATTTTCTCTCAAAGGCTTCGAGGTGGGTTGCTCTCAAACGACAAAAGCCGTGCACTGAAATCTGAGCAGCCAACCGTTTATGGTTGTAGGGGTGGACTATTTATAGCCACATGGCAACCCGACCTAATTTGTCCGAAATGACCCTGGGTCACTAAGGAACTGACATGTGTACCAACGGTCGGATTTCGAACTCACACGGCAACTTTACTTGGGCTACAAGTAAAGCTGACTTGTCTGACTCTGGACAAGATTTTCTCTCATAGTCTTCGCTCGAAGACATAGGTTTTGAATTAGGCATCACTTCAGTCATCCTGACTGGTTCTCTTGGACCCCACTTAACAGTACGGTGGTTCCTATGACACAACATAAATGAGATAAAACTACGAAGGATCTAAGTCTTCGAGTTCCATAAGCTTCATAGGGAGTCTTCTTATGTCATTGTCTTCAATATGAATATCTTCATAAACCACCATTGTCTTCAATGTCTTCGTATATTTTTAGGGGTCATCTCTGGTAGTGAAACCGAATCAATGAGGGACTTCTACCTGTGTTATCCTGCAATTCTCACAAACACATTAGTCCCTCAACTAGGTTTGTCGTCAATACTCCAAAACCAACTAGGGGTGGTACTAGATGCACTTACAATCTCCCCCTTTTTGGTGATTGATGACAAACTAGTTGAAGTTTTCAACGGGGAACATAATTTGTGAGATTGTATAAGAATTGTCTTCATAAGCTGCAAGGGCTCCCCCTGAAGATGTGCATGTAAGTAGTTTGCTTCTTGAATGCAAATGCACATGGCAGGTTTTACTTGTGGAGATCCTCTTCAACTTATGATGACAATCCACTATGCATGTTAGAGTATACGAAGATAATGACATGCATAATGGAAAATGGACGTCTGCAGAATGATCTAAGTGCGGAATTTATCGTCGCACATGCGGAATTTATCTTCGCATAACAGAGTGACAAACAGGTAGCAGACGACCATTAGGGCTACGTGCTTACAACTCAAAGAAGCAAATGTAGCAAGAACGGGAGTTGTAAGCATGAAGCAAAATGTAGCAAGCATATGAAGACACCCGCCCATAGTGACCCGCTTGAAGACTAGCAACATCATATGCTTCTCCCCCTTTTGTCAGTGATGACCAAAAAGGTTTGAAGACATTGAGTTCTCTACTCGTTCCCAGGCGCAGCAGGGTCGTTGGAGGTGGGTGGCGGTGCAGACGAGCTCGGTGCAGATTCGACGCGCGTTGAAGCAGGTGGAGATGATGTCGCGTCTTCTTCTTCAATAATCCGGGCAGACACGGTGGCTGCAGAAGAAGAGAACTCTGACTCTTCAAGTGATGGTGTGCTTCACATCACGGCTCTTCTAGGAGGCGTGGAGTCAAATTTGAGTCTCTCTTTGAAGCCATCCCCGTGCAGTTCAGCTTCAGTGCACATCATGGTGAGGCCTTTCCAAGTGCGACGACAGGTCTCGTGTGCGACAAATGCATTCTTGGTTGCCAGATTTCTGATGCGATTGACGTCTTGCATGATGCTTCTCATCTGCCTCTTGAGCCAGTCGTGATGCCTATCTTGCTTTTGGTGAAGAGCCACAAGAAGTTCTCGGTCATTGAGTGCACGAGCGCGCTTCTTAGGTCTCGGTGCAGCTATGCTGTCAGTGGCTTCAGTTGATGCAGGGGCACGTGTGGTGCCAGCCATTGGATACACTCGGGAGAGAGCTTCAACACCTTCAATATTTTGAGTGAAGCTTTGGTGTTCTGCATTCTGAAGACTTAGTGGTTGCTTGGCAGGCTTTGGATATATTGCTTCAATAGATGTGTCCACATCTAGCAAAAATATCCTATGGTTGCGGGCTGAGGGCTGATAGGAGATTGCAGAGTGAAGCTTAATCAGCCTCATAACCCAAGGAGCATAGAACTTCAATCCAAACAATTCTGAGGCAGACGCTGCAAGTTGACGGATGAAGAGATCCTGTGCGTTGAAGCATTTGCCATGAAGAATGCAGAATATGAGAGTCTTCATTGCACCTTCAATCTTTGCATATCGAGAGTGTCCCTTAACGGGCCAGAGAGTCCGCCTTATGATGTGATATATTGTTCTGGGCAGGTACTCTAAGTCTTCAACGAAGAACTCAGTTGGATAGGGTGCATTTGGAGGCAATGGCTTCATCATTGAGAGCATCTGACTCATATCTGGCTCAGGACGCTGAAATATGCTCTCAATTGCTTTAGCATGGAGTTGGCAGCCTTCTTCAAAGAATTCGCCAGGAGTGGGAAGGCCGGTAAGCTCAATGATGTCGAAAGCATTAGCTTCATGATGGACATTTCCGGTCATCCACTCCAGGACCCATGTCTTCGGATCTCTGTTGTAGCCTTTAATATGCAGAGTGGCATAGAATTGAAGCATAAGCTCTTCGTTCCAGTGCTCTTCATCGGTGATGAACGGCAGCAGACCCACTTGCTTGAAGCAATCTAGTGCTTCTTCCAGACCAGGCAGACCAGCAATAGCTTCAACCTCAAGGCGCTGGTGAGGAAAGATGCGGCCTTGATTGTAGAGGATGCATGAATAATAGCTGCGCTGTTGATAGCTCCAGAACCTATCTGATACAATCCGTCCCCTCGAATAAGGGTTCGTGGAGCTGTTGAAGAACGTGTTATCTGCCCTGAAGCTGTTGATGTTGAAGGAGCCAGGAGCTGATGCAGGACCTGGGAACCTTGGCAGTCGTGGGATCGGCTTCTGGACCTGGGGCCTGTGCGCAATGTGATAGTTGAATTGCGGACCGGCAGCAGACTCAGGTGCAGAAGGTTCAGGGACAGTAACTTCAGTGTCTTCTGAAGCTGTTCTAGGGGAGGGCTCCACATTTGCTTCATTGTTGTTTGTGGCAGCCGCAATGTTTTCAGCCTCAACACGTGTAATGAGAGGGACGGACTCAGGTACGTTCTCCTGGGGAACTGCCTCTTGTTGGAGCGGTGGAGTTGGAGCTTGGGGTTCTGGTGGTGCTTCTTCATTGTCTTCGGCTGATGCAGCCGCAATGTCGTCAGCAGCTTGAGCCCTTGGACCTTTGCGAAGCCTACGGAATGTAGGCGACGCCTGTGGAGTTGCAGTGGGCTGGGGCTCATTATCTTCCTCCTGTGGGCGATCTGCCCACGATGCATCTTGTGTGATTGGCGTCAATGGACGACCAATACTGATCAGTTCGCTTGTCTCAAGCTGAGGAAGGGCTGCATCACCGTGTACATTGTCTTGGAGACCAATGTCTTCAGCAGCGTTGTGGTCGGCTGCTGGAATGTCTTCAGCGTGCGGAGCCTCTGTGATAGCAGGCTCATGCACTGTCAACTGACGACCTTCGTCAGGATAGCGGACGGAGAGGGGTTCAACTATCAAGGGCTCTGTGGGAGCAGCCCGAGATTTCTTGGTCTTGCGCTTCTTGATGGTGGGGTCAGAAGGAGAGGCTTCTGAGTGTTTTCTCTTTCTCGCTTCAGCTTCAGCTTTCCTTGTCTTCTTGAGCTCGGAGGCATTGGACCGGCTCTTTGGCTTCGAGCCAGTTGTAGCAGTGGGGAAGACAATCGGTGCAGCTTCTTGCCTTGGCGCCTCTGGTTCAGCGGTGACAGTCTTCTTCTTTTTCTTGGCGGCCATCCTTGGGTCGATGCCTGGACGCCCAAGTGCCTTGCGCTTTTCGGCCTCATTGTAGGCCTGCACGCAGCAATCAGCTGAAGTTTTCATCCGCTCTCGTGAACCTTGAGCTTCGGCACGCTTCTTCAAAAAGTTTTCTTTCAGCTCGTGCAGCATGATCTTGAAGCTTCTTACTTCTTGCACGCTAAGCTTGGCAACGTGCTTCTTGAACTGAGCCTTTTCAAAATCAATTTTCTGCTCCAGTTCAACAATGCGCTGGGCTATTGCAAGTTCTGAAGCAATTGCGCCTTGAAAGGCAACACTGAGGCCTATGGGCAGCTGCAGGTCATCGAAGCTGATGTCTGGGGAGTCAAACCATTCATCGATGAATTTGTGGATGATGGCGACATCAAACAGAGGCAGATTGTTGAAGATTTCAGCCTCTTCCTTGCTTTTGATGAGCTGCTCAAGAGCATCATCTCCAAGATCTTCATCGCTTGACAGATCTATGGTTTCGCTGCGCAGAATGGCAGCAGCTGTGAGGTTCTTGGCTTCTTAGGGCTTGGAGACTCTTGATAAGTCTTCTGACTGCACACTGGCTTCAGGAGGTGCAGTTTCCAATGGCTTCGCTCTTGAGATTTTGGGAGATGCAGCTGGCTTGGAAGCTTTCGGCTTCTTCTTCTGCTTCGGCTTCGGTGCAGCAGGAGCGTCATCAGACTCAGTATCTGCTGGAGGGTCATTCACAGCAGTCCCTTGGACTCGGATGCGAGTGATGAGGCCTGCAAGATTGGCATACGGCCCGATGATATTGGGATCGGCGTCGCGTGTTCCATCTGCCCTTGGTTTAGAGGGACCAGGGTTGAAGTCTAACCCCAGCTTCTTCTTGTTTTGCTTCGCAGAGTTCTGAGCAAATTGGAAGTTGCGCTTGAACAGATCGTCATCCCGACACCAGAGAAGTGATGATGGATGTGCTTCAGCTGGCTGTGGTCCTCTGACCATGCATGGATAGAAGCCTTGAGCAATGGCTTCGTCTCTGGACCTGGTACGAGTTTTTTGTATAATATGTCTCCCCACGGTCTCTTGATGGCGCACTTTTCTGCATATTCCTGAGTGATGAAGCGGTATTGGAACAACTGCTCTGCCCAATATCTTCGAATCCATTGGATTCGTGTCTTGCGCTGACCATAGCTCTCTTCAGGATCAGTTTTGTACATTTCTGCCAAGTCATCAGACAGATCTTTGGACGTTCCACCACATCTCTGTCTGCCTCCCTTCCTTGCAGCTGTTTCTGAAGCCATGAATCTTAACTTGGAAGGCTTCAAGATGTTCAAAGGCTTCAAAGGCTTCCTTTTGCAACAAGAACTGGCTTCAGGAGAGTTGATGTGATGCTGCAAGTGCTCTACAAATGAATGCAGACTATGAGAACCAAAGGATTCTCCCACGGACATGTACCTGTGACAGCATTAAGGTGCGAGGGAAGGGGAAGGGGTCATATGCATTCTCAGAAGATTTTGAAGATAAATCGGTTTAGAAGACATTGACCTCATCGTGCGAAGACATTCACCTAAAGATAAGAAGTTGGTTCCAGATTTGTACGAACCCACAGATTAGTACAAGTGAGGAATCTACTACTTCATGATGCACAAGTGAATATTCTAGGCAGGTTATGAGATGCAGATTGAAAGAGAACTAGCTTGTGTGAAGAGAAACTTCTTATGGAAGAAAATGACTGAACTATAGGATCAAAAGAGGCTGTAAAAAGGGGTTTTAATTACCACACTTGGAACTGCTAGACGAAGTGGGAGTTGAGGCCGAGTAGTTCGATCCTTCGTGCCCTAACTTGGCGACGGAAGACACCTACGGCGACGGCGGAGAGAAAGATGTCCACGGTCGGCGTGAAAACGGCGTCGGAGAGGTCGCGGCAGTGAAGCGCTTCGTCGCCGGCGTCGTCGAGGGCTAGCGGTGGCGCTAGGGTTCGTGCGAAGGTGGAAGAAGAGATAATGACCGCAGTGAATTGTGTATTTATATGGATAGAGGCGGCACTGTGCTATTACTCAGGTGCCCTTGGCGGTTCGCATCTGAGCAGCACGTGGCCATCATGCGGTATTTTGGGGGCAGTTCCACATCCCACGCACGCCTTGATTGTCGGGGGTCGTTCCTACTTCTCCGGATTTCTTGTGGATGAATGAGCATTGAACACGGTTTTAAAGTTTGTCTCTGTGTCTTCTGCTGACAAGGATGCAGTGAAGACATTCGACAGTTTCAATAGAATGCATACGACTTGGAGAGATAGAGTTTGAGATAGAAAGCATAGAGAGGTTAGGGTCCAATCACATTCACTTAGTTCAAAAGATTCAAACAAGAAGACATAGCTATAAGTGAATGCTGTAGAGGACAGAACAATAGTACTTATATATCAGTATAGTGAAGATAATCATGAAGACATATTGAGATTGAAGCCAAACCAAATGTGAAGACATTGCGAGGTAACGCCATGAGTGAAACACTTCAAAATAGAACGTTTGGTGGTGGCGTTACCCACCGTATAGGAAGTATTAGACCCAGACACGGCGCACAATTATCGTGGCGCTCCGAAGTCAATTTCCGCATTAATGTATTCACACTTAGAGTGTATGTCTTCATTGATTGAAGATATACGTTACTTCGTGTGTTGCACACCTAAGTCATCAATATGCATAAGTGTTAGGATGTGTGCCTGATCACAGGACATTTGAGGATTCCAAGATATTTAGCTCACACCGTAACTTGCAAAATCTCTTCTCATCCAAGGGCTTGGTGAAGATATCTGCCAATTGCTCTTCAGTGTTGACGTGTATGATATCAATATCTTCCTTTGCAACATGATCCTTGAGAAAATGATGACGAATTTCAATGTGCTTTGTCTTCGAGTGTTGTACTGGGTTGTTGGCGATCTTGATGGCGCTTTCGTTGTCGCAGTAAAGTGGCACTTGCTTCAGATGAATGCCATAATCCTTGAGGGTTTGCTTCATCCATAGAAGCTGAGCGCAGCAGGATCCAGCAGCAATGTATTCAGATTCAGCAGTGGAGAGGGATACACAGTTCTGCTTCTTTGAAGACCAACATACAAGTGATCATCCCAGAAAGTGACATGTGCCTGATGTGGACTTTCGATCAACCTTGTCACCAACATAATCAGCATCCGAGAATCCAACTAGATCAAACTCTGAGCCCTTTGGATACCACAATCCCAAGGTTGGTGTGTGAGCCAAATATCGAAGAATTCGCTTCACAGCTAGGTGATGCGACTCCTTTGGTGCCGCTTGGAATCGAGCACACATGCAAACACTAAGCATAATATCTGGTCTAGATGCACATAAATAAAGCAAAGAACCAATCATGGAGCGGTATACCTTTTGATCGAATTCTTTACCATTGTCGTCGGGACCGAGATGATGTTTGGCTGGCATTGGTGTTGTGAAGCCTTTGCAGTCTTGCATACCAAACTTCTTCAGGAACTCTTTAAGATATTTCTCTTGAGATATGAAAATGCCGTTGCGTTGTTGCCGTATTTGAAGACCGAGGAAGAACTTCAGCTCCCCCATCATGGACATCTGATATTGCTCTTGCATCATATAGCCAAACTCTTCACTGTACTTCTGATTTGTGCAGCCGAAGATAATGTCATCCACATATATTTGGCACACAAACAGTTCACCATCATATGTCTTCGTGAAGAGAGTGGGATCTAGGGAACCAGGTATGAAGCCTTTGCTCTTCAGGAAGTATTTGAGTGTGTCATACCAGGCCCGAGGGGCTTGTTTGAGGCCATACAGTGCCTTATTGAGCTTGTATACCATGTCAGGATGTTTTGGATCTTCAAACCCTGGTGGTTGTGCAACATATACTTCTTCTTCAATCTTGCCATTGAGAAAGGCACTCTTCACATCCATTTGATACAGAATTATGTTGTGCTGATTTGCATAGGCCAGTAGTATACGTATGGCTTCAAGTCTGGCCACAGGAGCAAATGTTTCATCGAAGTCAATGCCTTCCACTTGAGTGTATCCTTGAGCAACAAGGCGAGCTTTGTTTCTGATGATCTGTCCATGCTCATCTTGCTTGTTGCGGTATATCCATTTTGTGCCTATTACGTTATGCTTCCGTGGATCAGGACGCTTAACCAGTTCCCATACATTGTTCAGCTCAAACTGTTGAAGCTCTTCTTGCATAGCTTGAATCCATTCAGGTTCCATAAAGGCTTCTTCAACTTTCTTGGGTTCTAAAATTGAGACAAATGCGAAGTGCCCACAGAAATTTGCCAGTTGAGTTGCCCTTGAACGAGTCAGTGGACTAGGTGCATTGATGCTATCAATTATTCTGTCAATCTGCACTTCATTGGCAACACGAGGATGTACAGGGCGAAGACTTTGCTCTTGCTGATCTGTGTTGTCGTTGGGAGGAATGTCTTCAGACTGAGCATTGTCTTCATGTGGATCAGGTGCTGAGATGATAAGTTCTTCTTCAGGATGAGCTTCAGAAGGTACAATCTCTCCAGTTCCCATAAGCTTGATTGATTCACTAGCTGGAACTTCATCTAGCACATGTGGCAGAAGCTCTCTTTGTGATCCATTTGTTTCATCGAACCGCACATCCACTGTTTCAACCACTTTGTAGTGAAAGAGATTGAAGACTCTGTAGGAGTGGGCATCCTTTCAATATCCAAGCATGAAGCCTTCATGTGCTTTTGGTGCAAACTTAGAGGTATGGTGTGGGTCCTTGATCCAGCATCTTGCGCCAAATACTCTGAAGTAACTGACATTTGGCTTCTTGCCAGTTAGGAGTTCATAAGATGTCTTGTTCAGAAGCTTGTGAAGATAAACACGGTTGATTGTATGGCATGCAGTGTCAATAGCTTCAGTCCAGAATTTTCTTGGAGTCTTGTATTCATCTAGCATTGTTCTGGCCATCTCAATGAGTGTTCTGTTCTTGCGTTCGACGATGCCATTTTGCTGTGGCGTGTACGGAGCTGAGAATTCATGAGTGATGCCCAATGTATCAAGATATGAGTCAAGGCCAGTGTTCTTGAATTCAGTGCCATTGTCACTTCTGATGTGCTTTATCTTGGCGCCATAATTGTTCATGGCTCGATTTGCGAAGCGTCTGAAGACATCATGCACTTCAGTCTTGAAAAGGATTATGTGCACCAAAGTATATCTAGAATAATCATCAACAATAATGAAGCCATAGAGGCATGCAGTAGTGTTGAAAGTTGAGTAGTGAGTAGGACCAAAAAGGTCCATATGAAGCAGTTCGAAGGGTCGAGTAGTGGTCATGATTGTCTTCGAAGGATGTTTTGCCCTTGTCATCTTTCCTGCTTCACAGGCACCGCATAAGTGATCTTTCTTGAACTTGACGCCTTCGATGCATATGACATGCTTCTTCTTTGCAAGGGTGTGGAGGTTCCTCATGCCGGCATGCCCAAGCCTCCGATGCCAAAGCCAGCATTCTGAAGCCTTTGTCAGAAGACATACTGCAAGCTGTGGCCCTGCTGAGAAATCTACCACATACAAATCATCTTTCCGATACCCTTGAAACACTAGAGACTTGTCAGATTCCATTAGTACCAGGCAACGATATTTTCCAAATATTACGACCATGTTCAAATCGCACAGCATTGAGACAGACATTAAGTTGAAGCCAAGGGATTCAACAAGCATGACTTTGTCCATGTGTTGATCCTTTGAGATTGCAACTCTACCTAGACCCAATACCTTACTTTTACCAGTGTCAGCAAATGTGATGTGGCTCTTGTCGGCTGGACGTAAGGTTGAGTCCATAAAGAGGCTTCTTTTGCCAGTCATGTGATTTGTACACCCACTGTCAATAATCCATTCTGAAGACTCTGAAGACGCTTGTGTCGTACCCTACAGTGCAGTTAGGGGGATAGGCTTCACGAAGAGAATTGTGAAGCAAAAACATTTGACGAACCAGTGGGTTATGAAAACTTAGATCCAGATTCGGACTAATAGGGAGATTAGCATGCGATTCAGGAACAAAATACATAGTGATGCCATTAGGGCATTCTATCTTGCGCCCTGCAAGATTTTTAAGGTCCCCAGCAATAGCGTCAGAAGATTTTGGTTTTCTGCTGGAGACCTTTCCCTGCAAAAGAGAGTTAAGCTTTCTTAACCACCCACATCTTCAAGGGTGGTTTAGAAGCAATAAGTCTAAGTGCAGCATCTGAGAATTTTGGCTTTGGGGCCCTAGCAAACAGTCTAGCAGGAGGACAATAGTACTCATAAGAATAGGCAGAATAGTTCTTGGTCATATGAACATGACGGTTTAATGAGCCGTTCTCATATTCATATGCCTGAGTATGGTTTCCCTGCAAAACATTTGCGTTAGTGCGACTCAGGTGAGTCCTCTGTCTGTATGAAGCCTTTGGACTGTATGAAGCCTTTGGTCTGAGGTTTGTCTTCTTCATGTGAGGTGTCATGAAGACATTCACAGGAAGATTCTCCAGACACGTTTTTGGAACCCAGATCTTCTTCATGGGTGGCCCATTCCTGCAGTTAGTACCAATGTACCTGGCAAACACTTCACCATTCTGATTTTTAAACAGTTTATAGTTTGCATCAAAGGATTCATCAATGGTAATGGGATTGGCACAAGTGAAGCCAGACAGATTGGATGGATCTGCTGAGGATTCCTTTGCAGCAACCCATGTGGTTTTGGGGTACTGCTCAGCTTTCCAGTAAGAGCCATCTGCATTTATTTTCCTTGTGAACCCAACACCCTCCTTCCTAGGGTTTCGGTTCAGAATCTGCTTCTTGAGGACATCACATAATGTCTGATGCCCTTTGAGACTTTTGTACATCCCTGTTTCAAGCAATGTCTTCAACCTAGCATTTTCATCAGCAATAGCAGTGGTATCCTCAGCAGAGGGGTTAGTTACCACTTCAACAGTTGAAGATATTGCAACAGCAGTAGCAGTGGAACATTCAGCAACAGAAGTAGCATTATCATGCTCAATGCATTTAAGGCATGGTGGTTCAAATCCTTCCTGAGCGGAACTGATCTGTTCAGCGCGAAGTGACTCGTTTTCCTTTTGAAGATCTTCATGATCCGCTCTCAACTTCTCAAGTTCTTGCTTCCTTTGAAGATAATCATAGGAAAGCTTTTCATGAGTAGTTGAGAGAGTCTCAAGACGATCTTCAAGTTCCTGATACTTAACGTGAAGATTTTTTATGTCTTCAATTAAGGATTCAGAACGAGTCATTTCAGCACCCAACAGATCATCGCTTCTTTCTAACAATTTTTGAATATGTTCCATATCCTTTTGTTGTTCAGTTGCAATTTTAGCAAGTGTTTTGTAGCTGGGTTTTGAATCACAATCAGAGTCATCGTCACTGGATGTTTGATAGTGAGTAGTGCGTTTGGCTACCTTGGCACCACGGGCCATGAAGCAGTAGGTAGGAGTGGAGTCGTCCTCGTCATTAGCGTCGTTGTTGGTGATGAAGTCATTGTCTTCAGTGTTGAAGATGGACTTGGCAACATATGCAGTAGCCAGACTCGCAATGCCCGAATCAGATTCCTCCTTAGACTCCACCTCTGCCTCCTCAGATGCAGACTCCTCCTCAGAATCCATTTCCTTGCCAACAAACGCACGTGCCTTGCCAGATGAGCTCTTCTTGTGTGATGAAGACTTTGAAGAAGACTTGGAAGAAGGCTTCGAGTATTTCTTCTTCTTCTTGTCGTCAGAGTCATATTCCTTGCTCTTCTTCTTCCTTCTGTTCTCATTGTCCCATTGTGGACACTCAGAGATAAAGTGTCCAGTTTTCTTGCACTTGTGGCATGTTTTCTTCTTGTAGTCATGAGCAGAAGCTTCATCATTCCTTGAGCTTGATCGTGAAGACTTTCTGAAGCCTTTCTTCTTGGTGAATTTCTGGAACTTCTTCACTAGCATCGCAAGTTCTCTTCCAATGTCTTCAGGATCATCAGAACTGCTGTCAGATTCTTCTTCAGATGAGGACACAGCTTTTGCCTTCAGGGCACGAGTTCGCCCATAGTTTGGACCGTAGATATCTCTTTTCTCAGAAAGCTGAAACTCATGTGTGTTGAGCCTCTCAAGTATGTTAGACGGATCGAGTGTCTTGAAATCAGGGCGTTCTTGAATCATCAGGGCTAGAATGTCAAATGAACTATCAAGTGATCTCAGCAGCGTCTTGACGATTTCATGTTTGGTGATCTCAGTGGCGCCGAGGGCTTGAAGCTCATTTGTGATGTCAGTGAGCCGGTCAAATGTATGCTGGACATTCTCATTGTCATTTCGCTTGAAGCGGTTGAAGAGGTTGCGAAGAACACTGATTCTCTGATCTCTCTGGGTTGAGATGCCTTCATTGACCTTTGAGAGCCAGTCCCAGATTAGCTTGGATGTCTTCAAGGCACTCACACGGCCATACTGTCCTTTAGTCAGATGACCACAGATGATATTCTTGGCAGTAGAGTCCAGTTGAGTGAACTTCTTGACATCAGCAGCAGTGACACCTTCTCCAGCCTTGGGAACGCCGTTTTCGATGACATACCATAGGTCGACGTCAATGGCTTCAAGATGCATGCGCATCTTATTCTTCCAGTAGGGATATTCAGTTCCATCGAAGACGGGGCACGCAGCGGAGACTTTGATTATCCCTGCAGTCGACATAGCTAAAACTCCAGGTGGTTAAACCGAATCACACAGAACAAGGGAGCACCTTGCTCTGATACCAATTGAAAGTGCGTTATATCGACTAGAGGGGGGGGGATGAATAGGCGATTTTTATGAAAGCCTTCAAAACGTGGATGTTATGAAGACAAACAGAATACATAGGCCTTTCACTATGCAGTGGAAGTTAGATTACACTAGGCAAGCCATGGTCAAGTATTCAATAGAGTGAAAGCACAGTGACAAAAGCTTCAGTGTAATAAGGATCAGGTAGGAAGAAGTTATGAAGCCAATCAAATCATACAGTTATGTTGTGAAGACAAAAGATAGAGCAAGCATGCAATGGCTTCACAATGTATAACAGTAAGTTGAAGGGAAGTGAAGATGAAACCAGTGACACGTTGAAGACAATGATTTGTTGGACCAGTTCCAGTTGCTGTGACAACTGTACGTCTGGTTGGAGCGGCTAGGTATTTAAACCAAAGGACACACAGTCCCGGACACCCAGTCAAAGACACTTAGTCCAAGACACCCAGTCCTCACCGTATTCTCCTTGAGCTAAGGTCACACAGACCTCGCCCAATCACTCTGGTAAGTCTTCAAGGTAGACTCCCAAACCTTCACAGACTTCATTCACCGGCGATCCACAATTACTCTTGGATGCTCAGAACGCAACGCCTAACCGTCTGGAGGATGCACAGTCCTCAAGTGTAATAAGTCTTCAGATCACACAGACAAGAAGACTTAAGTGATGCCCAATTTACTCTAGCTCTGGGTGGTTAGGGCTTTTCTCCTCGCTAGGGATTTTCTCTCAAAGGCTTCGAGGTGGGTTGCTCTCAAACGACAAAAGCCGTGCACTGAAATCTGAGCAGCCAACCGTTTATGGTTGTAGGGGTGGACTATTTATAGCCACATGGCAACCCGACCTGATTTGTCCAAAATGACCCTGGGTCACTAAGGAACTGACACGTGTACCAACGGTCGGATTTCGAACTCACACGGCAACTTTACTTGGGCTACAAGTAAAGCTGACTTGTCTGACTTTGGACAAGATTTTCTCTCATAGTCTTCGCTCGAAGACATAGGTTTTGAATTAGGCATCACTTCAGTCATCCTGACTGGTTCTCTTGGACCCCACTTAACAGTACGGTGGTTCCTATGACACAACATAAATGACATAAAACTACGAAGGATCTAAGTCTTCGAGTTCCATAAGCTTCATAGGGAGTCTTCTTATGTCATTGTCTTCAATATGAATATCTTCATAAACCACCATTGTCTTCAATGTCTTCGTATATTTTTAGGGGTCATCTCTGGTAGTGAAACCGAATCAATGAGGGACTTCTACCTGTGTTATCCTGCAATTCTCACAAACACATTAGTCCCTCAACTAGGTTTGTCGTCAATACTCCAAAACCAACTAGGGGTGGTACTAGATGCACTTATAGATACTCTCCGTGAGAAAGACATGCCTTGCCCTCCGAACATAGAGTCGGATGACAAGCCTAGAGAATCGGTCGATATGCATGAACCGTCAAATCCAAAAGATCTTTAAACTCCGAATTTAAAATTGGGTCAGGGTTCGGATTTAAATCCACCCACCCACCCGGACATAAGTGCTCTCATGAGCATACAACAGCAGTCTCAAGAAACGGTCCATCACTTCTTGGTCAGATTCCTTCTTGTCAAAGCAAGATTAAGGATTGCAACGACGAAGACGCGATCTCAGCATTCTGCACCAATTGCACGGACAAGGGAATCCTCAATGCCATCAACCGCCGTCGCATATCACACTTCGCTGACTTGGCAACTATCATACAGAAGTACATCGCAATGGAAAGCGCCTGGAAAACTCAGGCGGCTCGTTGGGAATTATCGGTCCCCACTAAACCCCTTGTCCAGGCAAAAAGGGCGCACCCTCGTGGCACGCCCGGTCAAATAGAAAAGAAATACAAGCCCACTACGGGGCGTAGAACTGTTCTGGAAGGATGGCTCGATGGGCCATGCAAAATACACACAACACCGGATAACATACCAACCCATAGCCTTAAAGCATGTTGGATACTCCGGCAAGTGGCCAAGAGCGGCGAGGATATCCTCACCAAGAATACCCCAGAAAAACACCCCCCGAAAGACGTCAACCTCAAAGTGTTGACGGTCTTCGAGACATTTGCCTCAAACAATAGGCGCAAAAGGGCACTCCGCGAACTCACTGAAGTCTACCAAATCCCAGCAATAAACCCCTAGAACGACACGGCTATACCTTTTAATGCCAGTGACGAACCAAAATACAGGACAATCCGAGCACCAGCCGCCTTGGTCCTCAGTCCAATTGTGGACGGCTTTCGGCTCACCAAGGTTCTCATAGACAGCGGCAGCGAAGTAAACCTCATTTATGAGGACACACTCAACAAAATGGAAATAGACATGAGCCGCATCGAGCACAGCAGCACGACCTTCCGAGGAATCATTCCTAGTCGAGAGGCGCAGTGTGCAGGAAAAATCACACTTGACGTGGTATTTGGCACGCCAGAGAATTATCGGTCCGAAGAGATAACCTTCCAAGTGGCCCCTTTCAACAGCGAATATCACACCCTCTTAGGGTGAGATGCATTTACACTCTTCCAAGCTATTCCTCACTACGGGTACATGAAGCTTATGATGCCCGGGCCCAACAACACAATCACTCTCGCCAGCGATCCGGACATAGCACTCCGCGCCGAAAATAAAACTACATCCCTCGCCCTTGAGGCGTTATCTGAAGCCCTCTCAGCCGAAGAGTTAACAGCACTGCGCTCCATGGTGGACAGGGATGATGTGATTCTAGATAAACGACCCAAATCCACCTCCTTCAAGCCGACAGAGGAAATAGTCAAATTCCAAGTCCATCCAATGGACCCCAACAAGACAGCATCTATCGGGGCACAACTCGATCAAATGGTCGATGCCGCGCTACGAGAGTTCCTGCGTGAAAACTTGGACATATTCTCCTGGCACCCTTCTGACATGTCAGGAATCCCACGCAAGCTCGCCGAACACAACCTCAATATCTTAAAGGGTTATAAACCGGTCAAACAAACACTGCGGCGTTTTTCCGAACCCAAACAACAAGCTATGGGAGAAGAGCTAGCCAAGTTACTCGAAGCCGGATTCATCAGAGAAATCAAACACCCGGACTGGCTAGCAAACCTGGTGATGGTACCAAAGAAGGATAAATCCTGGCGCCTATGCGTCTATTTTCAAAGACCTCAATAAGGCTTGCCCTAAGGATCCCTTCCCCCTCCCTCATATCGATCAGATCATTGATACAACCGCAGGACACGATTCACTGTGTTTCCTCTACACGTACTCCGGATACCATCAGATCAGTATGAAGGAGTCCGAACAAGCCGCAACGGCATTCATTACCCCATATGGGCCTTTCTGCTTCAACACTATGCCATTCGGGCTCAAAAACGACAGCGCCACCTATCAACGCATGATCCAAACATGCCTGGAGAAACAGATCGGCAAGACAGTTGAAGCATATGTGGACGACGTGGTCGTCAAAACCAGACACGTCGAAGCACTTATAGACGATCTACGTCTTACATTCGACAACCTTCATGCATATGACATCAAGCTCAATCCGGAGAAGTGCGTTTTCGGCGTCCCCGCCGGAAAGTTGCTGCGCTTCATCATTTCAAATAGAGGAGTTGAAGCAAATCCAGCCAAAATCCGAGCTCTGTCACAATTGACTACGCCAACGGACCTTAAATAGGTCCAAAAACTTGTCGGTTGCGTGGCAGCTCTAAGCCGCTTTATCTCCCGATTGGGAGAAAAGGCATTGCCACTCTATTGTCTTCTACGGTGCACCGATCACTTCGAGTGGACGGACACAGCAACGGATGGACTGGAAGAAATAAAAACCCTTTTGGCGAGTAACCCAATCCTGGCCGCACCAAACGTCGCGAACCAATGTTATTATATATATCGGCAATGCACCAGGTGGTGAGCGCCATACTCATCGTCGAGCGAGAACAGGATGGACACAAATTCCCGCTTCAGAAGCCGGTATATTATGTATCCAGGGTCCTCACACCATGCAAATCACGGTACCCTCACTATCGAAAAATAGCATACGCGGTCTTCATGGCATCTCGGAAGCTACGACACTACTTCCAGGAGTGTTCGATCACGGTGGCTTCCGAAGTACCACTCAATGATATAATAAACAACCGCGATGCCACGGGCCGGATTGACAAATGGGCCATTGAGCTCCTTCCATTCGACATAACGTACAAACCACATCGGGCCATTAAATCCCAAGTACTAGCGGACTTCATCGCCGAATGGACAGAGGCTGAACTCCCTAAAGAGTACGACACTTATTGAAACTGGGTTATGTATTTCGACGGCTCCAAAATGCTGGCAGGATTAGGAGCGGGCGTCGTTTTAATGTCCCCCAAAGGAGATCTAGTTCAGTATGTACTCCAAATATTATATACAGACTCCAATAATGCAGCCGAATACGAGGCTTTGTTGCATGGTCTTCGGATGGCCGTCTCCATGGGCATACAATGCCTAGAAGTGCGCAGGGACTCAAACCTCGCAATATCTCAAATAAATGGAGATTTTGACGCCAAAGATCCAAAGATGGAGGCTCATCGCAATGCCATCCTGAAAATGTCGACTCGGTTCGAGGGGCTCGAGTTTCATCACGTGGCTTGAGAAAGCAATCAAGCGGCGGACGTCCTTGCTCGCATCGGCGCTGTAACTGCATCTAGTGCCCCTTAGTGATTTTGGTGTATTGAAGACTTATAGGTTAAGGGACTAATGTGTTTTTGAGTGTACACAGGTCTATAAGTCTATGAGGAGTCTGATATTTACAGAGAAAGTCGACCCCTAAAAATGAAGTTCTTCGACTGAAGACTTTGGATTTCTGAAGACTTTCTGAAGAAATTGGTGTGACCTTGAAGACTAGGTATCCATTCGAGGAACATGAAGCGTGAAGACTTTTGTTTTCGTAGTTTCATTTTCTCTTTCTTGAGTCATAGGAAACACCGTACTGTTAAAGGGGGTCGAGGAAATACTAAGGAAAAATTTCCAAGTGATGCTCAACTCAAAATCCTACACCTACCAATTCCTTCGAGTGAAGCCATTGGAAATCTCATACAGTTCAGTCATATTCTTCAGTAACAGAGACGAAGTTCTTCTGGTCTCTGAGGAATTTGTTCTGACTGAGGAGTTAGGAATTCGCCAGTGCGGGTTGCCTACACAACGAGGAACTTGATAGCCCTGAGGAATTTTTTACTCTAATTTCCAACCGTTGCTGTGCCTTGTGCCAGCTGTCCCAAAATATCTACCCACCTAACGGTCATATCATTGAAGGGCATTTATGTCTTATCATGTCTGGCTGCTCCCTAGGCTATAAATAGCCGCCCCCTACAACCACTAGCTGGTTGGCTGCTCCGAGAGAAACTGACACTTGTCATTTGAGAGCATCCCATCCTCCGAGGACTTTGAGCGAAAATCATCAAGTGAGGAAAACCCAAACCCAAACACCTACAAACCCAAAGTGATTGAGCATCACTGAAGAGATTGATCTTGCGTAGATCCGACGCTTGTTACCTTTGAAGATTGTGCTTCTTTGATGACACACAAGTATAGGGGATCTATCGTAGTCCTTTCGATAAGTAAGAGTGTCGAACCCAACGAGGAGCAGAAGGAAATGATAAGCGGTTTTCAGCAAGGTATTCTCTACAAGTACTGAAATAAGTGGTAACAGATAGTTTTGTGATAGGATAATTTGTAACGAGCAACAAGTAACAAAAGTAAATAAAGTGCAGCAAGGTGGCCCAATCCTTTTTGTAGCAAAGGACAAGCTTGGACAAACTCTTATATAGAGAAAAATGCTCCCGAGGACACATGGGAATTATCGTCAAGCTAGTTTTCATCACGTTCATATGATTCGCGTTTGGTACTTTGATAATTTGATATGTGGGTGGACCAGTGCTTGGGTGTTGTTCTTACTTGAACAAGCATCCCACTTATGATTAACCTCTATTGCAAGCATCCGCAACTACAACAAAAGTATTAAGGTAAACCTAACCATAGCATGAAACATATGGATCCAAATCAGTCCCTTACGAAGAAACACATAAACTAGGGTTTAAGCTTCTGTCACTCTAGCAACCCATCATATACTTATTACTTCCCAATGCCTTCCTTTAGGCCCAAATAATGGTGAAGTGTTATGTAGTCGACGTTCACATAACACCAATAGAGGATAGACAACATACATCTCATCAAAATATCGAACGAATACCAAATTCACATGACTACTAATAGAAAGACTTCTCCCATGTCCTCAGGAACAAACGTAACTAGTCACAAAGCATATTCATGTTCATAATCAGAGGAGTATTAATATTCATATAGGATCTGAACATATGATCTTCCACCAAATAAACCAACTAGCATCAACTACAAGGAGTAATCAACACTACTAGCAACCTACTAGTACCAATCCCGGACTTGGAGACAAGAATTGGATACAAGAGATGAACTAGGGGTTTGAGAGGAGATGATGCTGGTGAAGATGTTGATGGAGATTTCCCTCTCCCAATGAGAGGAGCGTTGGTGATGACGATGGCGATGCTTTCCCCCTCCTGGAGGGAAGTGTCCCCGGCAGAACAGCTCTACCGGAGCCCTAGATTGGTTCCGCCAAGGTTCCGTCTCGTGGCGGCAGAGTCTTGTCCTGAAAGGTTGCTTATGATTTTTTCCTGGACGAAAGACTTCATATAGCAGAAGATGGCCACCGGAGAGCCAACAGGGGGCCCACGAGGCAAGGGGGCACGCCCCCACCCTCGTGGACAGGTGGTGCCCCCCTGACGTATTTCTTCCGCTCAGTATTTTTTATTATTTCCAAAAATAACTTTCGTGGAGTTTCAGGACTTTTGGAGTTGTGCAGAATAGGTCTCTAATATTTGCTCCTTTTCCAGCCCAGAATTCCAGCTGCCGGCATTCTCCCTCCTTATGTAAACCTTGTAAAATAAGAGAGAATAGGCATAAGTATCGTGACATAATGTGTAATAACAGCCCACAATGCGATAAATATCAATATAAAAGCATGATGCAAAATGGACGTATCAACTGCCCCAAGCTTAGACCTCGCTTGTCCTCAAGCGGAAGCCGATAACGATAAATATGTCCACATGTTTAGAGGTAGAGGTTTCAATAAAATAAAATACGGACATGAGGGCATCATGATTATTCTCATAATAGCAACATATATGGATATTGTCATATGATTTCTTATGCTCAAGTAATAATCTATTCAGAATGCAAAAGTATGAATCAGAAACTTTATTGAGAACTAACAAACTATAATCTCAGTCATTGAAGCAATTGCAATTTATCATAACATCAGAAAGAGTCTATGTCAGAGCTTTCTAGCAAGTCCACATACTCAAATATCATTTAGTCTTTCATAATTGCTAACACTCAGGCAATACTTGTGGTTATAGAGTTTTAATCGGACACAGAGAAAGATAGGGGCATATAGTTTCGCCTCCCAACCTTTTACCTCAAGGGTAATGTCACTAATAATAACCCATGTTGACTTACATCCAATTAGATATATCTATCAGGATCTTTCTAACACCCTGTGTTTGCCAAAGGATAAAATGTAAAAAGGAAAGGTGAAGATCACCATGACTCTTGCATAAGGAAGAAGATAATAATAAAAGATAGGCCATTCGCAGAGGGAAGCAGAGGTTGCCACATGCGCTTTCAGGGTTGGATGCACAAAATCTTAATGCGAAAGAACGTCACTTCATATTGCCACTTGTGATATGAACCTTTATTATGCAGTTTGTCGCTTTTATTTCTTCCACATCACAAGATCGTAGAAAGCTTATTTCCTCCACACCAATCAATTATACATATTTAGAGATCAATTTTTATTGCTTGCACCGATGACAACTTACTTGAAGGATCTTACTCAATCCATAGGTAGATATGGTGGACTCTCATGGCAAAACTGGTTTAAGGGTTTTCGGAAGCACAAGTAGTATCTCTACTTGGTGCAAAGAATTTGGCTAGCATGAGGGGGAAAGGCAAGCTCAACATGTTGGATGATCCATGACAATATACTTTATCTCGGATATAAGAAAACATAACCCATTATGTTGTCTTCCTTGTCCAATGTCAACTCTTTAGCATGTCATATTTTAATGAGTGTTGCCAATCATAAAAGATGTCCAAGATAGTATATTTATATGTGAAACCTCTCTTTCTTTATTACTTCCTATTAATTGCAACGATGACCAAAGCTATGTTTGCCAACTCTCAACAATTTTTAATCATCATACTCTTTCTATGTGAAGTCATTACTCTCAATAAGATCAATATCACTACAAAAAAATACACTTCCGTGATGATACGTGTTTGTCACAGTAGGTCGCGTTTTCTGTCATGCATGTACATTCATGACAAATTTATGAAAGAATCAAGATAGTCATACATGTGCTGTCGTGGAAGTGTTCCATGACATTACCAAAATTATCATCGCGGAAGTGTCCACTTCCATGACGATAAATCGCGCGTCACAGAAGTGCTTTCGTCAAGGGTGACCGACACGTGCCATCCACCGTAACGGAACACCGTTAAGCTATCGGGTCGGGTTTTGGATCCGATAACCCATTAACAGCCCCGACCAATGGGGATTTTCCACGTGTAAAATCATCATTGGCTGGAGGAAACACGTGTCGGCTCATCGTTGGGACAGATGTCAACCACTCATTGGACGGAAGGCGCCTATGATACATCGACACGTGGCATGGCCCAACAGAGGCCCATTCCTATGAAAAGGCCGGCCCATTTGACTTGGTCAAAAGCTGGCGGGCCGGCCCATGGAAAGCCTGTTAACGGCCTGTTCGAATATAGCCCATTTACAGCCCGCTAACCCAAGGCCCGTTACGCCCTATCTGAATTAGGCCCAGTAGCGTCATCTGGGCCATCCAATATGATTCCAGCCTATTTTCACTTCTGGCCCATGTATGGCCCATGACGTCTTTCGGCCCATATGAGGCCCTATGTAACTCTTGGCCTACTAACGGCCTGTGGTGAAACTGGCCCGTAATGAACAGTGTATCACTTTACACCCATTAACGGCCCATGGTGAAACTGGCCCGTAATGAACAGTGTATCACTTTATACCCATTAACGGCCCGTTATTCCGTTGGGCCGTTTCCAGCCCATGTTATCTTTCGGCCTTCTCAGAGCCCATTTATTCTTGGGCTCATTTCTAGCATTCGTTTACTTACGGCCCGTTACTGTCATTTTCTGCTTGTGGGCCAAATTCAGCCCGTGGTTACAGTCGGCCCGTCTGTGGTCCGTTAATACGTTGGGCCGATTTCATAGCGTCATCAAATACGGCCTATTAACGATGACCCGTTATGGTCGGCCCATGAACGGACGATTCCAACTCTAGCCCGTTTATGGCCATAATGCGGTCTGTTTGGCCCATGTTTGGCCAATCGATTATACGGCCCGTATAAGGCCCATTGATAATACGGCCCGTAGAAGGCCCATTGTTTCTACGGCCTGTAGAAGGCCCACTGTTTCTACGGCCAGTAGGAGGCCCAGTGTCAGTAAAGTAAATATTAGCCCAGGGTTATTGTGGCCTAGTTTTAAAAAATAGGTTATTGCAGCCACTAGCTAACCGCGGAAAAAGAACTGCAATGACTACAAGCAAACAAATAAACAAGACAACAAGGAAATAAATAAGCAAGCAACTAACACTAGGCTATCACGGCTATTACACATATTACATCCACTGGGCATCAAAGTTCACCACTAGTGTAAATATAGGGAACAAAGCAGCATATCATATACACTGGTTGTCAAAGTTGGCGATCAGTGCAAATAAACGCCGCAGCAAAACAAATCCAGAACTGAAACGACTTCAGAAGATCTCAAGAAACAATATCCTGGGTACCCATAATGCTGGCAAGATGCTTAGCAAGCTTATTAACTTTCTCTTGTTTGGCGCTTAAATCCTCCAGTGCTTGCTGTTGCACCAGAAAATATGCATCTGAATTCTACAGGGACTTCCTCAGTCCTTCAGCTTCCTGTCGCAGCACATCTGATCGATGTCTTTCAACTTGAAGTTGAGACTCAAGAAGACGAACTGATTCAGGCAGCGAGTTCGAAGAGCTTGTGCCAGTAGTAGTGGCCAGTAACTCGAACACTACATCAAGACAGGACTTTTGGGTTCCCTCACTGCCATCAAGATAGTTTTTATCAGCTTTCTTGGAGACCAACAGGGATGTCTCACTATCTTGAACCTTATCTGCATTACTTCCTTTACCATTGGATAATGCGGTACTGTTCTCCAATATTTTGTCCGCATTCTAAAAGAGAAACAAGCAGACACATCACATGTTTACCATGTTGTATATGAAACCCATTTTGGTAAATGAGTTCAATAGTAAAGTGGACAGGATAACATCATGAAACAAACATATATCTATGTACCATGGTCACTTTATGGTCTACATCATTCTAGTTTTTGTTACCAAATCAAGATAGAGACACAGTTCAAATAATATTTGTTCAAGAAAAAGCAGAATAGACAGAATATAAGTGTGAGTAACTATAGAGAAATAACAACACTTGTAATGTGCATGACATGAGAACATAACTGTTTATTCAATTGAAACTGAAATTAACATAGAGCAAGTTACAACAGCAAACTAGTTAAAGAAACAGGTTTAAAACATACCTGTTGCGCCATTGGAGTTTCAATTCCATCCTTCAAATTTGAAAATAGTTGGTATGAGTAAATACAGTCATGCAAGAGCAAAGGAGTATGAACCATAGCTACAGAACCTGACCTTAGAACAAATCTTCTTCTCCTTTAAGCGTTGAGTTGGGATTCGGAGTGGTGGTCCTCGTGCTTTGGGCACTGCAGTTCCCTTACTAACTGCTCGTGTTTGGGTGCTTTGTGGTGGAGACGGTGCTGTGTCAACTAGAACTGGGTTACTATCTGCCAGGGTTGGGGTTAGAAGGGGTGTAGCTGGTTCTCTGTCCAACTGGGTAGAGGTACAATCTGTGAGAGTCTGGGTTATGTGTGGTGGATCTGGTCCTTGGGCAAGTACAACCGTGGTTCTATCTGCATCAACTGGTAGCACTATCTTTTCTGAAGACCATGTTGTTACTCCCTTAGATACTGCCATCACGCTCTCCAATTCAAATGGCTGATAAACAAGAAAAGTAATTGAAAGTATAGACATTGTATGATAGACAGGTGCAATGGATAGTGGGGAATAAAAGAGGGCATGAAATAATTCATATTTATGTTGTCTAACCAAACAGGATAGCATGACACAATTTCACATTATGATGGCTAACTAAAAAAGATGGAAAGACATAGTTCAAAATATGAGACTATGTAAATAGGATGACATGACATAACTATATAATGTGTTCATTAAATAGGTTGGCATGCCATAATTCACATACATTCACGGATAGAATGCCATAATTCAAAATATGATGACTGTAAACACTAAACAGGATGAGATGATATAACTATATGATGTCTTTATTAAATGGGTTTCCATGCCATTATTCAGAAAGATGATGTGTATGTACTATGTAAACATGACGGCATGATATAATTCAAATATATGATTTATATAGTAAGCAAGTAAGCAGATGGCAATCCATATATGATGTAAAAACTAAGCAATGCAAGACAACATGCATGACATGGGTAATATAACCCTGCCAAGTTTGAGCATAGACCTCAGGGGGAAAATAGGACTGGTCATCAGTCTCTGAATCCTCCTCTGAGGAGCTCTCTGTAACCAGCAAGATGTTTGCTTCAGCAAGTAGCATTATCTGCTCTGAATACCTTGTTTTCACTCCAGATACTTCCATCACCGCTTCAAATGGATGATGCACAGGAAGAGTAGTTGAATATACAAACGTTGTCGACAAATGGAACACGTAATACAAAAAAATGATAGCATGATATAATTCACATACATGATGATTGGCTAAACAGCATGGCATTGCATAATTCAATATATATAATGCCTTTGCAACAAGATAGCATTGTTGGGGAACGTAGTAATTTCAAAAAATTTCCTACGCACACGCAAGATCATGGTGATGCATAGCAATGAGAGGGGAGAGTATTGTCTACGTACCCTCGTAGACCGGCAACGGAAGTGTTGACACAACATAGAGGAAGTAGTCTTACGCCTTCCCGATCCGACCGATCCAAGCACCGAACGTACGGCACCTCCGAGTTCTAGCACACGTTCAGCTCGATGATGATCCCCGGACTCCGATCCAGCAAAGTGTCGGGGAAGAGTTCCGTCAGCATGACGGCGTGGTGATGATCTTGATGTTCAACTGTCGCAGGGCTTCGCCTAAGCACCACTACAATATTATCAAGGATTATGGTGGAAGGGGGCACCGCACACGGCTAAGAAAACGATCACGTGGATCAACTTGTGTGTCTAGGGGTGCCCCCTGCCCCCGTATATAAAGGAGCAAGGGGAGGAGGCCGGCCGGCCCTATAGGCGCGCCAAGGAGGAGTCCTCCTCCTAGTAGGAGTAGGACTCCTACTAGGAGGGGGAAGGAAGGGAGAAGGAAAGGGGGGCGCCGCCCCCCCTCTCCTAGTCCAATTCGGACCAGGGGGGAGGAGGCGCGCGACCCACCTTGGCTGCCCCTCTCTCTCTCCACTAAGGCCCATATGGCCCATTACTTCTCCCGGGGGGTTTCTGGTAACCCTCCGGCTCTCCGGTTTTCTCCGAAATCACCCGGAACACTTCCGGTGTCCGAATATAGCCGTCCAATATATCAATCTTTATGTCTCGACCATTTCGAGACTCCTCGTCATGTCCGTGATCACATCCGGGACTCCGAACTAACTTCGGTACATCAAAACTCATAAACTCATAATATAACTATCATCGAAACCTTAAGCGTGTGGACCCGACGGGTTCGAGAACAATGTAGACATGACCGAGACATGTCTCCGGTCAATAACCAATAGCGGAACCTGGATGCTCATATTGGCTCCCACATATTATACGAAGATCTTTATCGGTCAGACCGCATAACGACATACGTTGTTCCCTTTGTCATCGGTATGTTACTTGCCCGAGATTCGATTGTCGGTATCTCAATACCTAGTTCAATCTCGTTACTAGCAAGTCTCTTTACTCGTTCTGTAATACATCATATCGCAACTAAATCATTAGTTGCAATGCTTGCAAGGCTTATGTGATGTGCATTACCGAGAGGGCCCAGAGATACCTCTCCGACAATCGGAGTGACAAATCCTAATCTCGAAATACGCCAACCCAACATTTACCTTTGGAGACACCTGTACAACTCCTTTATAATCACCCAGTTATGTTGTGACGTTTGGTAGCACAAAAAGTGTTCCTCCGGCAAACGGGAGTTGCATAATCTCATAGTCATAGGAACATGTATAGGTCATGAAGAAAGCAATTGCAACATACTAAACGATCGGGTGCTAAGCTAATGGAATGGGTCATGTCAATCACATCATTCTCCTAATAATGTGATCCCATCAATCAAATGAAAACAAATGTCTATGGTTAGGAAACATAACCATCTTTGATTAACGAGCTAGTCAAGTAGAGGCATACTAGTGACGTTTAGTTTGTCTATGTATTCACACAAGTATTATGTTTCCGGATAATACAATTCTAGCATGAATAATAAACATTTATCATGTTATAAGGAAATAAATAATAACTTTATTATTGCCTCTAGGGCATATTTCCTTCAGTCTCCCACTTGCACTAGAGTCAATAATCTAGATTACACAGTAATGATTCTAACACCCATGGAGCTTTGATGCTGATCATGTTTTGCTCGTGGAAGAGGCTTAGTCAATGGGTCTGCAACATTCAGATCCGTATGTATCTTGCAAATCTCTATGTCTCCCACCTGGACTAGATCCCGGATGGAATTGAAGCGTCTCTTGATGTGCTTGGTTCTCTTGTGAAATCTGGATTCCTTTGCCAAGGTAATTGCACCAGTATTGTCACAAAAGATTTTCATTGGACCCGATGCACTAGGTATGACACCTAGATCGGATATGAACTCCTTCATCCAGACTCCTTCGTTTGCTGCTTCCGAAGCAGCTATGTACTCCGCTTCACATGTAGATCCTGCCACAACGCTTTGTTTAGAACTGCACCAACTGACAGCTCCACCGTTTAATGTAAACACATATCCGGTTTGCGATTTAGAATCGTCCGGATCAGTGTCAAAGCTTGCATCAACGTAACCATTTACGATGAGCTCTTTGTCACCTCCATATATGAGAAACATATCCTTAGTCCTTTTCAGGTATTTCAGGATGTTCTTGACCGCTGTCCAGTGATCCACTCCTGGATTACTTTGGTACCTCCCTGCTAGATTTATAGCAAGACACACATCAGGTCTGGTACATAGCATTGCATACATGATAGAGCCTATGGCTGAAGCATAGGGAACATCTTTCATTTTCTCTCTATCTTCTGCATTGGTCGGGCATTGAGTCTTACTCAATTTCACACCTTGTAACATAGGCAAGAATCCTTTCTTTGCTTGATCCATTTTGAACTTTTTCAAAAACTTTGTCAAGGTATGTGCTTTGCAAAAGTCCAATTAAGTGTCTTGATCTGTCTCTATAGATCTTAATGCCCAATATGTAAGCAGCTTCACCGAGGTCTTTCATTGAAAAACTCTTATTCAAGTATCCCTTTATGCTATCCAGAAATTCTATATCATTTCCGATTAGTAATATGTCATCTACATATAATATCAGAAATGCTACAGAGCTACCACTCACTTTCTTGTAAATACAGGCTTCTCCAAAAGTCTGTACAAAACCAAATGCTTTGATTACACTATCAAAGCGTTTATTCCAACTCCGAGAGGCTTGCACCAGTCCATAAATGGATCGCTAGAGCTTGCACACTTTGTTAGCTCCCTTTGGATCGACAAAACCTTCCAGTTGCATCATATACAACTCTTCTTCCAGAAATCCATTCAGGAATGCAGTTTTGACATCCATCTCCCAAATTTCATAATCATGAAATGCGGCAATTGCTAACATGATTCGGACAGACTTAAGCATCGCTACGGGAGAGAAGGTCTCATCGTAGTCAATCCCTTGAACTTGTCAAAAACCTTTTGCGACAAGTCAAGCTTTGTAGACAGTAACATTACCGTCAGCGTCAGTCTTCTTCTTGAAGATCCATTTATTCTCAATTGCTTGCCGATCATTGGGAAAGTCAACCAAAGTCCGTACTTTGTTCTCATACATGGATCCCATCTCAGATTTCATGGCTTCAAGCCATTTTGCGGAATCTGGGCTCACCATCGCTTCTCCATAGTTCATAGGTTCATCATGATCTAGTAGCATGACTTCCAGAACGGGATTACCGTACCACTCTGGTGCGGATCTTACTCTGGTTGATCTATGAGGTTCAGTAGTATCTTGTTCTGAAGTTTCATGATCATCATCATTAGCTTCCTCACTAATTGGTGTAGGTGTCATAGAAACTGGTTTCTGCGATGTACTACTTTCCAATAAAGGAGCAGGTACAGTTACCTCATCAAGTTCTACTTTCCTCCCACTCATTTCTTTCGAGAGAAACTCCTTCTCTAGAAAGTTTCCGAATTTAGCAACAAAAGTCTTGCCTTCGGATCTGTGATAGAAGGTGTATCCAATAGTTTCTTTTGGATATCCTATGAAGACACATTTCTCCGATTTGGGTTCGAGCTTATCAGGTTGAAGCTTTTTCACATAAGCATCGCAACCCCAAACTTTCAGAAACGACAACTTTGGTTTCTTGCCAAACCACAGTTCATAAGGCGTCGTCTCAACGGATTTTGATGGTGCCCTATTTAACGTGAATGCGGCCGTCTCTAGAGCATAACCCCAAAACGATAGCGGTAAATCAGTAAGAGACATCATAGATCGCACCATATCAAGTAAAGTACGATTACGATGTTCGGACACACCATTACGGTATGGTGTTCCGGGTGGCGTGAGTTGCGAAACTATTCCGCATTGTTTCAAATGTACACCAAACTCGTAACTCAAATATTCTCCTCCACGATCAGATCGTAGGAATTTTATTTTCTTGTTACGATGATTTTCAACTTCACTCTGAAATTCCTTGAACTTTTCAAATGTTTCAGACTTATGTTTCATTAAGTAGATATACCCATATCTGCTTAAGTCATCTGTGAAGGTGAGAAAATAACGATATCCGCCACGAGCCTCAACATTCATCGGACCACATACATCTGTATGTATGATTTCCAAAAAAATCTGTTGCTCTCTCCATAGTACCGGAGAATGGTGTTTTTGTCATCTTACCCATAAGGCACGGTTCGCAAGTACCAAGTGATTCATAATCAAGTGGTTCCAAAAGTCCATCAGTATGGAGTTTCTTCATGCACTTTATACCGATATGACCCAAACGGCAGTGCCACAAATAAGTTGCACTATCATTATCAACTCTGCATCTTTTGGCTCCAACATTATGAATATGTGTGTCACTACTATCGAGATTTAATAGGAATAGACCACTCTTCAAGGGTGCATGACCATAAAAGATATTACTCATATAAATAGAACAACCATTATTCTCTGATTTAAATGAATAACCGTCTCGCATCAAACAAGATCCAGATATAATGTTCATGCTCAATGCTGGCACGAAATAACAATTATTTAGGTGTAATACTAATCCCGAAGGTAGATGTAGAGGTAGCGTGCCGACCGCGATCACATCGACTTTGGAACCATTTCCCACGCGCATCGTCACCTCGTCCTTAGCCAATCTTCGCTTAATCCGTAGTCCCTGTTTCGAGTTGCAAATATTAGCAACAGAACCAGTATCAAATACCTAGGTGCTACTGCGAGCATTAGTAAGGTACACATCAATAACATGTATATCACATATACCTTTGTTCACCTTGCCATCCTTCTTATCCGCCAAATACTTGGGGCAGTTCCGCTTCCAGTGACCAGTCTGCTTGCAGTAGAAGCACGCAGTTTCAGGCTTAGGTCCAGGTTTGGGTTTCTTCTCTTGAGTAGCAACTTGCTTGGTGTTCTTTTTGAAGTTCCCCTTCTTCTTCCCTTTGCCCTTTTTATTGAAACTAGTGGTCTTGTTGACCATCAACACTTGATGCTCCTTCTTGATTTCTACCTCCGCAGCTTTCAGCATTGCGAAGAGCTCGGGAATAGTCTTATTCATCCCTTCCATATTATAGTTCATCACGAAGCTCTTGTAGCTAGGTGGTAGTGATTGGAGAATTCTGTCAATGACGCAATCATCTGGAAGATTAACTCCCACTTGAATCAAGTGATTATTATACCCAGACATTTTGAGTATATGCTCACTGACAGAACTGTTCTCCTCCATCTTGCAGCTATAGAATTTATTGGAGACTTCATATCTCTCAATCTGGGCATTTGCTTGAAATATTAACTTCAACTCCTGGAACATCTCATATGCTCCATGACGTTCAAAACGTCGTTGAAGTCCCAATTCTAAGCCGTAAAGCATGGAACACTGAACTATCGAGTAGTCATCAGCTTTGCTCTGCCAGACGTTCATAACATCTGGTGTTGCTCCAGCAGCAGGCCTGGCACCCAGCGGTGCTTCCAGGAGGTAATTCTTCTGTGCAGCAATGAGGATAATCCTCAAGTTACGGACCCAGTCCGTGTAATTGCTACCATCATCTTTCAACTTTGCTTTCTCAAGGAACGCATTAAAATTCAACGGAACAACAGCACGGGCCATCTATCTACAATCAAACATAAACAAACAAGATACTATCAGGTACTAAGTTCACGATAAATTTAGGTTCAATTAATCATATTACTAAAGAACTCCCACTTAGATAGACATCCATCTAATCTTCTAAGTGATTACGTGATCCAAATCAACTAAACCATGTCCGATCATCACGTGAGATGGAGTAGTTTCATTGGTGAACATCACTATGTTGATCATATCTACTATAAGATTCACGCTCGGCCTTTCGGTCTCCGTGTTCTGAGGCCATATCTGCATATGCTAGGCTCGTCAAGTTTAACCTGAGTATTCTGCGTGTGCAAAACTGGCTTGCACCCGTTGTAGATGGACGTAGAGCTTATCACACCCGATCATCACGTGGTGTCTCAGCACGAAGAACTTTCGCAACGGTGCATACTCAAGGAGAACACTTCTTGATAATTAGTGGGAGATCATCTTAAAATGGTACCGTCAAACAAAGCAAGATAAGATGCATAGAAGATAAGCATCACATGCAATCAATATAAGTGATATGCTATGGCCATCATCATCTTGTGCTTGTGATCTCCATCTTCGAAGCACCGTCATGATCACCATCGTCACCGGCGCGACACCTTGATCACCATCGTAGCATCGTTGTCGTCTCGCCAAACTTATGCTTCCATGACTATCGCTACCGCTTAGTGATAAAGTAAAGCATTACAGCGCAATTGCATTGCATACAATAAAGCGACAATCATATGGCTCCTGCCAGTTGCCGATAACTTGGTTACAAAACATGATCCTCTCATACAATAAAATTTAGCATCATGTCTTGACCATATCACATCACAACATGCCCTGCAAAAACAAGTTAGACGTCCTGTACTTTGTTGTTGCAAGTTTTACATGGCTGCTACGGGCTTAAGCAAGAAACAATCTTACCTACGCATCAAAACCACAACGATAGTTTGTCAAGTTGGTGCTGTTTTAACCTTCGCAAGGACCTGGCGTAGCCACACTCGATTCAACTAAAGTTGGAGAAACTGACACCCGCTGGCCACCTTTGTGCAAAGCACGTCGGGAGAACCGGTCTCACGTAAGCGTACGCGTAATGTTGGTCCGGGCCGCTTCGTCCAACAATACCGCCGAACCAAAGTATGACAAGCTGGTACGCAGCATGACTTATATCGCCCACAACTCACTTGTGTTCTACTCGTGCATATAACATCAACACATAAAACCTAGGCTCGGATGCCACTATTGGGGAACGTAGTAATTTCAAAAAATTTCCTACGCACACGCAAGATCATGGTGATGCATAGCAATGAGAGGGGAGAGTATTGTCTACGTACCCTCGTAGACCGGCAACGGAAGTGTTGACACAACATAGAGGAAGTAGTCGTATGTCTTCCTGATCCGACCGATCCAAGCACCAACGTAAGGCACCTCCGAGTTCTAGCACACGTTCAGCTCGATGACGATCCCCGGACTCCGATCCAGCAAAGTGCCGGGGAAGAGTTCTGTCAGCACGACGGCGTGGTGACGATCTTGATGTTCAACTGTCGCAGGGCTTCGCCTAAGCACCACTACAATATTATCGAGGATTATGGTGGAAGGGGGCACCGCACACGGCTAAGAAAACGATCACGTGGATCAACTTGTGTGTCTAGGGGTGCCCCCTGCCCCCGTATATAAAGGAGCAAGGGGAGGAGGCCGGCCGGCCCTATAGGCGCGCCAAGGAGGAGTCCTCCTCCTAGTAGGAGTAGGACTCCTACTAGGAGGGGGAAGGAAGGGAGAAGGAAAGGGGGGCGCTGCCCCCCCTCTCCTAGTCCAATTCGGATCAGGGGGGGAGGAGGCGCGCGGCCCACCTTGGCTGCCCCTCTCTCTCTCTCCACTAAGGCCCATATGGCCCATTACTTCTCCCGGGGGGTTTCCGATAACCCTCCGGCTCTCCGGTTTTCTCCGAAATCACCTGGAACACTTCCGGTGTCCGAATATAGCCGTCCAATATATCAATCTTTATGTCTCGACCATTTCGAGACTCCTCGTCATGTCCGTGATCACATCCGGGACTCCGAACTAACATCGGTACATCAAAACTCATAAACTCATAATATAACTATCATCGAAACCTTAAGCGTGCGGACCCTACGGGTTCGAGAACAATGTAGACATGACCGAGACATGTCTCCGGTTAATAACCAATAGAGGAACCTGGATGCTCATATTGGCTCCCACATATTCTATGAAGATCTTTATCGGTCAGACTGCATAACAATATGCGTTGTTCCTTTTGTCATCGGTATGTTACTTGCCCGAGATTCGATCGTCGGTATCTCAATACCTAGTTCAATCTCGTTACCGGCAAGTCTCTTTACTCATTCTGTAATACATCATCTCGCAACTAACTCATTAGTTGCAATGCTTGCAAGGCTTATGTGATGTGCATTACCGAGAGGGCCCAGAGATACCTCTCCGACAATCGGAGTGACAAATCCTAATCTCGAAATACGCCAACCCAACATTTACCTTTGGAGACACCTGTAGAGCTCCTTTATAATCATCCAGTTACGTTGTGACGTTTGGTAGCACACAAAGTGTTCCTCCGGCAAACGGGAGTTGCATAATCTCATAGTCATAGGAACATGTATAAGTCATGAAGAAAGCAATAGCAACATACTAAACGATCGGGTGCTAAGCTAATGGAATGGGTCATGTCAATCACATCATTCTGCTAATAATGTGATCCCGTCAATCAAATGACAACACATGTCTATGGTTAGGAAACATAACCATCTTTGATTAACGAGCTAGTCAAGTAGAGGCATACTAGTGACGTTTAGTTTGTCTATGTATTCACACAAGTATTATGTTTCCGGATAATAGAATTCTAGCATGAATTATAAACATTTATCATGATATAAGGAAATAAATAATAACTTTATTATTGCCTCTAGGGCATATTTCCTTCAAGCATTGTATAATTCACATATATAATGTCTTGCAACAAGATGGCAATGCATAATTCACATATATGGTAATTAGACACTGAACAGGTGGCATTCACACAAAGCATGTCTAAACTAATCAAATGACATAGCAATACGAGACACCATACGCACGATATGAGCAACATAACCCTGCCAAGTTAGAGCATACACCTCGGGGTGGGGGGGATAGGACTGGTCATCTGTCTCTGAATCCTCCTCTGAGGAGCTATCCATAACCAGTGAGATATGCGCTTCGTCAGATAGCATAGTTTGCTCTGAAGACCTTTTTTTCACTCCAGAAATTGCCATCACCGTGTCAAATGGCTGATGCACACGAAGAGCAGTTGAATGTAATAACATTGTTGACAAATGTAATATGTAACAAAAATAGGATGGCCTGATATAATTTACATATAAGATGACTGGCTAAGTAGGATGGCATTGCAAAATTCACATATATGATGCCTGGCTAAACAAGATGGCGTTGCATAATTCACATAAACGATGAATAAACTAAACAGATGGCATTCGCACAAAGGATGTCTAAACTAAGCAGATGACATATTTGATGTATAAAGTAAGCAATGCAAGACACCATATGCATGATATAACCAACATCAGCATGCCAAGTTAGAGCGAAGACCTCAGGGGGTAAATAGGAGTTGTCTTCTCCTTCTGAATCCCCCTCAGAATAGATATCTTCCTCTCGATTACAATCCGAAATGCGTGGAGGGGGGGCTGCGTTTGCGCCTACCATGGAGCGACGTCTGCATGAAATTTTATTGCCACGCAAGGCTCGTCTCTTTTGCTCTACATGTTCAGTTCCATTGTTTACAATAACTGTCATGCATAGGAATACAACTTAGTGAGATTATGTAAGGAGTGCATGCAGAAATCCAGAGTGATGGTAGCAACCTGTGGATAGACCCAAAACCAATAATAGCAGGCAGATAATGGCTTCAGTTAAAAAAATACAGATAATGGCTTCTTTACTGTTTGTTTCCCACCCAACATGAAACTCATAGTAGACACCAGAGATGAACCAGATAGTAGATAGATACTATTGATAGCGGCCCCGATATGTACCCCACAACCATTTAAAAACTCAAATTTGACCATTAGTTACTATCGATGCAACAAGTGGCCAGCGGTGGCGGGGAAGAAGATCTGAGGCAGCGAAAGACAGTCTGGAGGCCGGATCCCTGCTGTGCTGGACCCTTTTGTCGTTGGAGCAACTGAGCTGGGGTGGACGATGACGAAGCAGGAGCGGGACAAACCACGCAAGGTTTTCTTTGACAACTATCTCTATGAGAAGTAATTCTGTAAGGGCTCATTTGAATTGGAGGATTCCAACAATGCAGGGATAGGGAATAGACATGAATAGGATAGGAATGCACGTGCAAAGCAGAGAATTTAAAAACACAGGATTTCTGCCAATGTGGGTGTTTGATTCACAACAATTGGAAGATCACAGGATGCATAGAAGCATGGTGAGATTAACTCAAACCACAAGAAAATGTATGGTTATAATGCTATTATGCTACTATCTCTTAGTCTTGTGCTTCATGAATAGGAATTTGAAAAGGAGGACAAGTGAAAATTAAAATTCCTACATTTTTTATTTCAAGGAGACACTAAAGGAACAAATCCATGTGCTCAGTGGACAATATATATAACATGTAGAGTAAAAAAGAGATGCAACAAGTGTACAACCTCTTTGGCGAAGCCATGTCGATCTCAGCGTGATTGGGTTGACCGGTGAGGATGCTCCGGCTGACTTGGCTGTCGGAGGAGGGGAAGAAGATCTTAGGCGTCTGGAGATGGAGCCCGAGGTACTGCTCCACTTTGATGGAGGGTTTCGTCGTTGGAGCAGCTCCGGTGAGTTGTACGACGCCGAGGCTGAAGCAGGACAAGAGAGACAACGAACAACGTTAACCTGAGTGGAATTCTAATAGCATCTCCAATACATGACGTAAAATACATAAACACAAAGTGCTAGATGTAAAATACATCAGCCGCTCATCTCTGAACTTAACTGTCGAAACTGAATTTAACTGTAGAAACTGAACTTAACTGTCGAAACTGAACTTAACTGTCAAAACTGAATTTTGCCGTCGAAACTGAATTTTGCTGTCGAAACTGAACGCACTAGCAAGGTGAGGCTACACGTCGGTCGACTGACTTTTTCATCTCTGGTCAGTCAATTTTGCAGCCATTGGATACGAAATCAAGGGCCTGCGGTTCATCTTCAACCTCCACCCCCCTGAGCCGGCCAAACAGCAACCCCCCGCTGCCCGCGGCCGGCGGTGCACCGCCCCGCCCGCCCCGAAAACACTCGCCACCGCCGGTCCGCCACCACCTCGGCCATCCTTCTAGGCCCCCCCGTGCCGAGCTTTTTATCCGGCGATCCCCACGCCACCGCCCCGCCAATGCCCCGCCACTGCCAGCGACCACCGCCCCCATCCTGAACCCTAAGATAGATAGTGGGGTACCTCTCTGGCGAGCCCCCTCCCCGCTGCGGCTGGTTCTTCCTTCACCTCGGCGTCATCGGAGTGAAGTGTAGCTAAATCCGAGCAGCATCGCAAGAAAGAGCAAGAACGAGAGCAGCAGCGCGAGCAAGAGCAATAGCAAGAGCAGAACAGACAGGGGACCAAGAGCAAGAGCAGAGCAGCAGCACGAGCGAGAGCTAAAGCAGCAGCAGGTCCTACTGATGTGGACGTCACCACCAAGGGAGCGACGCCGTGGAGGAAGTGGCCGGCGATGCCACCGTGGATGGAGCCGCACCGTGTCGGCTCGGGACCGAGCGCCGGCAGCACCGTGAGATCGAATCAAGAAGAAAATGCGGCGATTAGTGTACAACCTCTTTGGTGGCACCGATTAGGCCACAGCTTCATCCGAGGAAACGGTGATGATGATGCTCTTCCGGTGGTGCAGGTGAAGACGGCGGTGTGGGAATGGAGGTGGCGTGAAAGATGAGGGGAACGTCGGGGCAGCTCCTTGGAGGTGGAGGATGGGGTGGCTGAACCGGCGGGACGATGAGATCGACGACGAATCCTCATCCGGTACGGTGGATGAGGGGCGTCGAGGTGTTGCTGTGGATGACGTCGTCGGGGAAGAGGCTCCGGCTGGGTGGCGGATGGAGCAGGGTGTGGGGCTTTGTCGCGGGTTTTCGCGGCCTAGGTGTATGAATGGGTGGGCGGAATGGTCGGCAGTGGGGAACCATGGCTTAGAGACGCGCTTGTCCGAAATGTGGGTAAGTTACAAAAGTACCCCCACCGATTTGAGGCGATTCTTTCGGTTTAGGGGTGCCACGGGCATTTCGCGTGTCGGGATTTCATAGGAGGTGGGAGTTTTTGCGCGCGTTGTAATTTCAGAATAGCAAGGCGCGGGTTGAGATGGAGGGAGTTGGCGGAGCACAATGAGACAAAGATATATCTTAAATATTTCAGGCTAACAAGGCGCGGGTTGAAATTTCCGGACAAGCCTAACGTGTACTGTACCAAATCAACGCGCCCTACAAATGTCATTCAAAACTTTGAATTCATGTTATGTTCAATTAAAATATTTCGCTACGTGTATAATGCATGCAACCTACTACTCAAATGAACATTTTAGTGCATTCCAAACATATATACTACCGCTTCAATATGAACTAAATTTCAATTCATTTCTCTATTTGAATAAGATCTACAGTAATGATTGTTGTGAAGTCAAAGCATTTGAATTCATTTTTCTGTTTTATTAAGATCTACAATCATCATTATTGTCAAGTTAAACCATCCTTTGTGTATTATCTTCACAACACACCACATGATTAGTCTCGAGTTACATAAGAACTATGTGTACTATATGAACTCGAACTAGATTTTTTGAATCCACTTTATTTTTATTTCAAATCACATTACATTTCTAGTTCTAGCTAGATCTTCATAATCTAAACCATGTCTCATATGTATAATGTGTTTATCACATTATGTATGGTGCCCCGCCCCCTACGCCTACAAGTATTTAGATGTGAGTTGCAAACACCACACATTACCACAAATTCAAATAAAATGTGAGAATGTTCGATATATAATATTGTTTAGATTGTTCGATATTTAGTTGTAAGCTGCAAACGCCACACATTATCACAAATTGAAATAAAATGTGAGATTGTTTGATGTATAGTATGGTTTAGATTGTTCGGCATTTAGCTGTGAGTTGCAAACGCCATGCATTATCACATTATGGTATAACATGTGCACAACATGTGTATCACCGCTATATTCATGCATGCAATGTTTAAAACACTATGATCTCCTATTCAAATATATGAATCCGCTTTCATATCAAATTATGATCTTTGTTAGTCTCTTACACCCACACAATCCTCTAACCTTTGTAGCTACCACTAACTTTCTCTCGTGCATGCACCCGCCCTCCTCGCCCTCCCCCTCCCTCGACATTCTATCCACCGGGCACATTCATTTTTTTCTTTAGGTCGTTCTCTTAGAGTCTCCACAACTCCTTTCCGACACACACCGATCGATAAACCTCTCCAGCGATGCCTGCCTACAACATACAAACACACCTTCAATCTCCTCCTTTATGTGTCCTTGCCTCGTGTCTCTCATACGATCAGACACACGTGTAAACTCTCGCCCCTCTTTTCATCGCTCTCACAACCGCACACTCCTCCCCCTATCTAGCTAGTAGTTGGGCCTCTCGCACCACCTCATAGCTCCATTCTCTCTGTCTATCCGTCTCACTGGGCCTTATTTGCCTCTAACAAATGGACGTACACCGACCGATCTCTCGCTATACATATAGCTAGCTAGGTCCTTATAACTCGTTTTTACCCACACGTCAATCGATCTACCTCATTAGTTGTGTCTCTCCCTTCCTCCGACAAACAAAAATTGATCTACCGATCTAGTTAGGTTTGCTTACCAAACACATGGTTCCCCTTCATCATCCATGGATGCGTCCCGACAGATCTATCACGCACAGGCACGCACAAAAACACATCCCCACTCTTATTGATAACATTGCAGTTCCACCCTCAGTTTGTCTAGTAGGCCTCTCCCACCATCTTCGAGAAGCAACTCCATCACCCATCCAGCACTCTACCCCTCTCCCTCCCTCTCTCTCTCCTCTCTCTCTCTCCCATCATATTTCCCGTCCTTCAGTTATGTATGGATATCGACCGATCTCCCTCAAGAAATAGCTGGTTCTCTCCTTCTCAACACATATACGAGTCGTTCTACATCTATAGTTAGGCCTCTGCCTACCCCTCCCACCACCCCCTCCCCCCCACACACACCAATACATCGAGCGCTCTAGTCATGTCTCCCTGCCACACACAAACTTGACGTGTGCCCTCTAACGTTCGGGTAGGCCAGTCGCCCTATATCTTTGACTTGTACACACACACACACAATTTCGATGGCTCTCTTCATCGATCTCGCACCCACCCACTTGATCCTCTCTTTGACTCTATCGATAGCTATGTCCCCTCCCGCTCTTCTCGTGGATTGCCCGACCCTCTATGTATGATATGGATAGGCCTCCATTTCACACACACTGCAAGCAAAATTTTGTTAGAGATGTCATCGACACATATTCCCACAAATAATTCACGAAATCAACCCCCACCCCACCCCCACCCCAAAACAAAAAACACTCATGAACGTGGTTTGTATCTCTCACACACACCCACGTAGGTGGGGGACGTTCATGAAGAGAAGAGGTGCATGCACGGCGCACGTACTCCTGTCTCTTTCCCAACCACACCCGCGCGGGTACACGGTGGAGCTCATTTCTGTACGAAAAAGGCAGCCCACGTGGTAATTTGGCACGTGTACTAGTTGTCCACTTGGTGGAGGGAGGATCGTCACCACGGGTGAACAAACAAATTGTGACTTGACGTGTTATGTTAAAAAAGAGGCAAACCATGTGGGCCTACCTTAGAGGCAAGGCTCTATACATTGGAGTACTTTTGATGTGTCCCGACAACTCGTAGAACAAGGAGAAGCTTGCTTAGTACGCTGTCTCCCCCGCCCACGGGCGCGGTGGCTCGCAGGATGAGGTGAAGCTTGCTTACTACGCCTTGCGCCCGCTCCCTCGCCCATGCGCGCGGTGGCTCACAGGACAAGGAGAAAAAATTACTACTCCCTCCGTTTACTCCTCGTCCCTACTACCTTGATTATAGAGATTATATCATTTTTTGGAATATATATGTCCTTTAGTAGATTTCAATATGAACTAATAGTACATACTCCAAAGACTGATGTATATAGACGTATTTTAGAGTGTAGATTCACTCATTTTGCTCCGTATGTAGCACTCTCCCTCGCCCCTCGACCCTCGCCCATGTGGTGGACGTGCAGCAATTCATTCGGTCTCACATAGCCAGAACGATATATACTGCACTACCATTATTGCTCGACTTCCCGAAGAGGCGAAGAGCCAATCGCAAGGTTAATATTTTGGAGATGCCAAGCGCAAGGTTATAGGGGAACGAGTAGTAGGTGCCGCGTCATTTATAAATAAAGTTTTTTTTCTTCAGTGGCACGTACGCAATATGATAGGTTCATATGGAGAGAAAAGTAAACCGCTTCACTATATACATAGTCAGGACGGGCCAGCCTACACGGTTGCTTGCTGGGGTTGCTCTCTTCACACTCTCTCGCACAAAACGACTGTGGCCACATCTCTAACATCCCGGCGGATCACGTCCACTTGGGGAAGGGGTGGATGCTTAGTGTAGATGCGGTGGCCGTCGCCGACGGCGAAAACCCACTGTCGGCACGTCCCGATCAGGGGTCCCCGTCGTTCCCTCTCACAAAGCCGGTGAGGTTGCCTTCGTCCCTTGCTCACTGTCGCGACGTGGGTAGTTGCTGCCTCCCACCGCCTCCTCAAGGTTGAGCTACGTCCCTCAGGTACAACTCCCTTTACAGCCGGCTTGCATCACTGCTCCAGCTGCCCACATCACTCCCCGTGGATATTTCTCTACTTTGCCCTGCACACACCTCTACTGGCTTCTACGTACTGTATCTGTGATGAGTTTATGTCTCATCAACTAGTACCAGTAATCTTATTATAATCACGCTTGTTCAATTTCTTTGCCACAGGGATGCTCATCTCGATTTTGGTGAAACTGCACAAAATGATCCAATGGTCAAAAGGTTGCAAACTTCATTTATTAGGAAGCTCGAACGTTGCCAGCAAATTGAAGCCTGGTTAGGGTTCACGGTTCAAGGGCTAGGGACTGCATGGATCGTTTTTTTCTTTAGCCGCCTCTGTTCTAAAATAAGTGTCAACTTTAGTAGTAGTACAACTTTGTACTAAAGTTTGCACAAAGTTGAGAAACTTATTTTGGAATGGAGGGAGTACATATTTGCTATGATCTGTCAATCATTGAGATGCAATAGCATGCATGTTAGTCTCCTTTGTATTTGATGAAATGTTGCAACGGGCAACCTTGGACACAAGATACATGTAACAGAAGCTGGAAGCTTCATAGCATTGTACAAATTTATCTCGCTGATAAATTACAGTACATACTATACTAGTACTTCCTCCGTTCCTAAATATAAGTCTTTGTAGAGATTTCACCATGAACCACATGCGGATGTATATAGATGCATTTTAAGTGTAGATTCATTCATTTTGTTCCATATGTAGTGGAATATCTACAAAGACTTATATCTACTAGTAATAGCTAGCCCCCACTACTATGAATTCTCTATCCTCTCCTTGAGCCACATCATCAAAATTGATGTAGCTGTTAGATTAAGTAAATCAGTCCATAATAGCCGTCTGATCTTGACATTGAGAGGCTCCGCACTAAGCCACATGCAAGCATGCAGAAATACCGTGCCACATGCATGTGAGTGGGTTTTAAATCACATCAACATGTCTGCATGCAAGCATGCACCGGTAGCATGCATGTGAGTGAGCTTTTAAGTCCCATTAACATGTCAAAAAGAAAAATATAATCCCATTATGTAGTAGGAGTTGGCTGATCTTTTTTCCTTACGTGGGATGACCTAAATGATGATGGGAGTTTATTTAGTTTGGCTACCACATTTGTCATGCGGTTATAGAGTTTTTTTGTTCTATGAAATCGATAATTTTGCGCAGAGAGATATACTGCTATTCCGCGCCAACGCGCGGGGACTCATCTAGTAATATTTAGGAACGGAGGGAATACTATGTAAAGAGTTAGGTGTCGCACGGTGATAGTGTGAGGTGGGCCGTGTAATCACTGAGCCTGCATGTTTTCACTGCTCTTGCACGCCTCCACTGTAAGAATAGAGAAAATTGTAATCTAGTAGTAGTATACCTCCTTTCGCCGAAATTGTGGGACATCCAGCAGTCATACCACCTCAGTAATAAAGACCAATGAGCCGTCAAATCACATAGACCCAGCAGTAAGTTGGACGGACGAAGCAACCATCACTCTTGCACCAGTGAGAGGTCGCGTCCGCTCTGCCCGGGCATGAATGCGGCACCGATTCTTTGGAGCGGCGCTGACCGTTTCGGGCGAGAAGTGCGCGCGGGCGATGGAGGGGCTTTGGGTGGGCCAGGCTGGTCAGGAGCGGGCGTGGCAGCTGTCCGCATGTCCCTACCGGACATGCCCGGAAACGAGAGGATGCACCGACTCTCGCGGCTAAAATCGTACACTACACAACATCTCTCTGTAGGAGTAGGTCGATCTGTCGCTCTCTCTAACACACACAGGGTGTTAAACACACACACACGCACACACACACACACACACCTTGGTCCCGTTGCACCTTCTAACGTGACTTATTACACCTAGACGGAGGGAGTAGTAAGTATACGAGATACGGTGGCACACTGACTTAAGTAGAATACAAGTGCCCAAAATTTGTGTGCATGTTATAATAAGGATTCACTTAAAATAGTACGTGAGCGAACAGAGGGATCAATTGGACAGTGTTCCCGAGCAGTAGCGAGATGTGTGAGGTAAGATACACCGCTGGCGCTTTTAATTTTTCTTATTAATTTTTTTGTTTCACCCTCCGACTGGTGGGACCCAACATACTACGTGGAGAGAGGTAAGGTGACTAAGGCTGCATTATTTCTGCACCACTGTGGATAGTCTTACCACCAAAGCCACATGACACGATTATGATTGAAATCCCAATGACTCCCACACACACAAAAAAACACGGCATGCTTGTCACACGAATGCAGGAATGTATAAAAGGTTATTTCCCTCTCGTTGAACATAACAGGAGGGTTGTGTAGGTGGTTAGCCTGTTCGCTCATCAAACTTCAGGTCTTGGGTTCGATAACCACACTTGAGCATAATTTGTGCCAGGAGGATTCTTTGACTGGTCAAAATGTTTTCTAGGGTTTGCACGCTTCACACTCTCTCTCCAGTATATATATACACGTTGGAGCCTCAACGCTTGTAGTTGCTCTCTTCACACTCTCTCGCCCTCTCCCGCTGGAGCCTCAGCGCTTGTAGTTGCTCTCTTCACACTCTCTCGCCCTCTCCAAATCTAAACAAGACTTCGTTGGCCTCCCTCTCCCCTCACTGCTACTCAAAGAGCTGGCATGATCCGTCCGTCGGGAAGGGAAGGAGGCTTAACGCTGTCGCCGTCGGCGAGGCACTACCGGCGCAGTTGTTCACTTTCCACCCAGCGGCGGCGCGGGAGGGCCTCTGACCCCTTCTTCTTCGCCGTCGTCCCGTCGCCCACCGAACCACGCCCCAAGAACCTTAAGGTATAATTTACTTACTCCACATGCATTGCTCTAGCTGCATGTATACCATGAATCTAGGACGTGGTTCAAAGAGGAAAGGAGTGGGGGAAAGTAGTGGGAATAGTTGTATATAGCATGAATCTAGGACGTGGTTCAAAGAGGAAATGAAGGGGGAAAGTTGTATAGCATTAATCTAGGACGTGTTTCAAAGAGGAAAGGAATGGGGGAAAGTAGTGGGGAAAGTTGTATCACATAAATCTAGGACGTGGTTCAAAGAGGAAAGGAAGGGCCGAAAGTACTAGTTCAAAAAGGAAAGGAAGGGACAAGGCTGTAGAGTTTGAGCAGGACTTGATTTGCTGTGCTCACATAGGGAAAGGCGTCTAAAGATAACAAAACTGGGACCAACACAAATATGCTCCTTGGTTGTTTGTTCTTTGTTGCAACAGACTGTGCATGACCATAGTACATCGGTAGATGCACATGGTGCTGGTGCGTCCACTGTCCCGTGCAACTCATTAGCTGTTGTTAATCTAAGGCCCTATTTGGTTAAAAACTCCCTAGTCCCTACCTGCTGGGTTCCAGGGACTAAACATGGACTAGAGGTTATTAAATGACATGCTAAAAGACCATGTTACCCCTAGTAATGAACTAATAGAGACAAGGTGCGATGCATGGCAGGGGAAACTGTTGGAAAAAGTCTCAAAAAGACTCCCTCGGGGTCTTCTTTCTTTAGTCCCAAATGCCCACTTTTAGTCCCTAAAAGTCCCTCCTCTTTGGTTTAGATGGGACTGACACTGAGTTTTTTTAGTCCCTACACCAAAATGTCCCTGTAAACAAACACCCTCTAATAATGCCGCTGGAAAATTGATGCAATGCCACAGTTAAAAGCAAAACATGTTTAATGAATTTTATTGTTAATATAATCTCTATGTTAATATTAATCAATGCCACCATTTGAGAAATGCTAATGTCTTGCTTTCTTTCCCATTTAGATAAGGTAGATGCTTCTTTTTGTTGGCTTATGTGTCATCCACCATTATTGACCACTAATTGTTTCCTTTGCACCTCTATGTAAATAGGGTTATCTGCTTCACCTCATTGCCATTGTGACCTTTTGTTGCACTGCACAAAACACTTTTGTTTTAAGAGTGTTTTGTGCAGTTCAACCAAAATGTCACACCGACAACGTTGCTTGATTGCTTGATCTTAGTGGAACTGCACAAGAGGAGATCTTACTTCCTATCCGTTAAGGCGAATTTGGTTCAGATCTTCTTCTTGTGAGTTGTTTGAATTCCGCATCATGAGAGGTCAGTACTAGCCTTCTTTCACATGATTCTGCAGTGTGCATTCATATGTTGTGCTACCTGTACGATAATCTTGCTTGATTTTAGTGAACTGCACAAATGGAGACAAGACTTCCAATCTGTATGTGCACCGTAATATCCCATTGAGGTAAGATAAGGATATTTCACAACTACTGGCCTGTATTTTGCCACATTCATCAGAAAATTAAGTTTAGTACTATACTTGTGCTCCCTAATTGACATGCCAGATCTTACATTGAAGGCGAAGCTTGTTTGTTATTGAACCAAGTGATGAAGGGGAATAACAAGGGGAAGAAAAACAAAAATCAACTCCCGGTGCTGTAATGAAGCACTGGAACTGTGATGACACAAGTAATGATATAGTTTTGCATTTTAATTTATTGCTATGGCTAGAACGAGCAATTGTTTTGCCACTGATTTGATGCCACTCTTAATGTAATATGTAATTATCTCTACTTGTGCAAACAGGGATCTTCTTTGAAGATACCATATATTTTAGTGGAACTGCACAAGAAGATGTTGGAAACATTAAACTAATCAAGGAGTATATAGTAAGCATGGCCACCATCATAGATAGCAACAAATGGTTCCGGAGAATTGCTTCATCTGTATGCTCTACACAATAAGCCTCCTGACAAAGGTTGGTACTCGCCCACTGATTTCATCCATATGATTGAGCTTTGTCATCTCTATTGGTGTTGTGCTACTGTTTAGATACTGTCATGAAAAAGTGGTATTGTCCTTGAGAAGTGCTTCATCTATGCTATTTTAAATATTTCCTTTCCTTTTTTCTAAGCAAACAGTGATGCTAGCATTTAGTAGTCCTCTTGTCTTTGCACAACAGGATCATCTTCCTCTGAAGAAGAATATGGAGTACGTGAAGTGACAAGTTCCGATTATGCCAGGATGAAGAAGCCATGTCTATCTTATCATCAGAAGGAGCAGTTGAAGGATGGTTACATTACTCCCCACAAGACCAAACTAACTTCAGCTCAGAAGGACTGACAAAATCTCCATTTTTTTGTTGTGATGCGCAAGTACAATGTTGTTCTAGGATTCTTTCTGGTGAGTTCCATTTTTCTAAAAGTGTGCTCTACATGGACCATGTATGTGCCTGTTGAAACTGTCAATTCATAGTACAGTTTGCTCTATACTAATCACTTTTTTGTATTTGTACAAACAGGGGTGCTCAGCTTGATTTCAATGGGAACTGCACAAAATGTTCATGAATACATCGAATCATTCATTTCCACCACAAGAAAGGAGGTGCCGATAAGTTCAAGGCGTTGCAACATATAAGGGCGAAATCATACAAGCTACGCGCGAATTTGGTTGATTTTAGTGGAACTGCACAAAAAGAACAGCTGGTTTATTTAGCATGAGGTGCCATGTCAATGTCCGAACTGATGGCAAACCTTGCCCATTCCACAATCATAGGCATTTGATACTTTGGAATGGGACAACCTTGTCAAATTTTGCTCATTGATTTTAGCAAGACATGTGTTTAATATTTTCGAATGGGACGCCCTTTGCTGTCAGCAGCGTCGATCAATTTTTTCTTTATTCTTTAGTTGTGAAGTAAATATTGCCTCTGACATGTGAGTCGCTGAGATGCATAATCATCGATTGTTTTAAATGTTCTCTATGAATTGCCAGGCCTGTGTGTTTGATTGCAATGTACAGAAACGCTAAAAAGCTGCTCAAACTCTTTGTACTCCTTTTGTTCCTTTTTACTTCGCACATTGTGAAAGTGCATACTTTTTTGTATAAGATTGGTCAAAGTAGAGATACTTTGACTGCAGACAAAACTTGTATGCAGACTAGAAAGGACAGGAGGGAGTAGATGTGAAACTGTTGCAAACGAGGTGATCACCTTGGGAATAATGCTAGTACGTATTGTTTTGGATGTTCATCCAATGCCAGTGATACAGGAATTCGAACTAATCGAAATAAATTCATTCATACACGGTCGGATTTCATATAAACATGCCATATTTCATTACATTTCATACATTCTTCAACTAAAAAGGGGTGCGCTGGAGGTATAATTAATTAACCGAAGCTACCCACCTGTGTCCCGCTGAGCCGAACAGAAGCTTCAGTGACTTAACTGCAGGTGCAGTTGCGTAACTGACATGTGGCCTATTGGGCCCACGTGTTAGTCAGCCAACTGCACCAGCAGTTAAGTAGAAGCAGTGTTATTCTCCAGCAGAACTCCCCGACTACACGTCGCCGCCAAGAAGCTAACCGTCCGTCAATGGTCAACCCACCTAGCTTGGCTTCAACAGGAGGGTAGCAACGGTGGCCTTACTTGGACCCAAGCGGCGGCGACCTACCGTGTTCTACTCTTCCTCGTTTTCTGTGTGGCGCGACCTCATTGGCAGTGGGGCGGGGCCTCGGCAGAGCCGGTGATGTCCTCTGTCTCGTTGCCGGCAGGCGGCGCCTCAGCGGAGCAGTGGAAATCCTCCCCCGCATTGCCGGCAGGGTGGGGCCTTGGCGGAGCCGGCGGTGTCCTCTGCCTCGTTGTTGGCGCCGCGGGGCCTCGGTGAAGCAGGGCCTCGTCGACGCCAGCGGAGTGAGGACTCATCGGAGCCGGCATTGTCCTCTGCCTCGTCCTCGGTCTCACCAAACAGCGCCTCGCCCGCTTCATCGCCCTCTTTGCTAGCCTCTTTGTAGGCGGCCGCAGCCTCCGCCACCCGCATGCGGTACCGCCAGAGCTTGAGGCGCCCCTTGCGGGCGGAGCGATACGAGTCGAGCAGCGCCTCTTGCTCCTCCTGCTCTGCGGCGATCTACTCCTCCGCCTGCAGGTGCTCCTGGAGGAGATGGTGGTTGTAGGCGGCGTTGGCCTGCGCCTCCCGGAACTGCTCTTGACGCATCTGCCTCACACTGTCCATATATTGGGCACGGGCCTCGCCGATGGTCATGGTGCAATGCACCGGCGAGGATGACACGGAGGAGGGGGTTGGCGCTAGATCGTCGACTACCATGTTGTCCATTGGGGCGTCGTCGTCCTCCGGCTGCCAGCCGGCCAGCCGGTCGGCAGCAATGGCTGCCATCTCCTTGTGGTCCATCGTCCGCCCGTCTCGAAGAGCGCTGGAGCGTGAGGAAGCCATGGTGGGAAGTAGTGGTGTGGACAGGAGAAAGGGAACGAATGCGGATGACTGCGGCTATGGCCGACGCATCAGTTTATATAGTAATGGTGGGCGGGCGGAGGGACAGACGTGTGGCGCCGGAGTAGCCGCCTCAGCAACCGTGTATCATTAATGTGGGCGGAATATGGACAGACGGACGACACTTGTGTCATTTGAAGGCGGAGCAATCGCCTACACCGGGAAGCGGGGCGGGCGGCGCTGACTGTTTCGGGCGGAAAGCGCGCAGGCGAGGAGATGACTTTACTTGGAGAGGATGACAATGGGGACCCACCAGGTCTATAGTCTCACGTATGCAAGTGCCTCCTTGTTATATATATATATATATATATATGTATAAAACTATACTCCCTCCATCTAGGTGAATAAGTCGTATTAGAAGGTGCATCACAACCTAGGTGCAAGCAGATTGGTGGAAAAGAAGAATAATTCTCTCTTCTAAACACAACATTTAATCACAGCAGTTAAGAGGATGCCTTATTAGCTACCCATGCAGGCCAATTCATAGCATGCAAAGCGCTTTTATTTCTTGCCTAATAACCGCATGGACGTGCTGCATGCATTGGTCCTTGCCCGAGCAAAAAAAAGGGAGGAAAGGGGTTTCCACGGGAGACAACGAAGCAGAGGTGGAACCGCTCACTGGAGTAATTTATTTTGCTTCCCCCTGGTTTCCTGACATCACAGTCCCACACCATTGTCAACCTATGTAGTAGTCAATAAACGAGAGAATTGCACAAGAAGCGGCCGACAGCTGGGACCAAGCAGCTCGAGCAGTATTTGTGTTTTTGAGGTGTGAGCACTGTAGAGTTTTTCGATGTTTAGCCCAGATATTAATTTTTCTCCTCTGAACAACAACAAAAACATCGCTGCACATATTAACTGGGCGGGTTGTGGCCCGTCTAGCCCAGGCCAGATATCCAGCCCAGATATTAATTTTTTTCAAGCTAAAAATGCCTAGCCCAACTATACTTTTTATAGGAATACCCAGGCAAGGTCAAGTTGTTATTCTCCGCCCCACAGGGCTTCATATCTTTCCTAGGAGGGATGCATTAGGCTTAACAAGAAAATGGGCTTTAAGAAATAATAAATGGGATGTAATTATAAAAACTGCGCAGTAACTATAAAAAAATGCACCAAACACGTGATTACTTTATAAAATATTATTTTTGGATATTGAAAATTTTAATTTCATTAATTGTTGCGAGCGCAATGTTTCATTGGATTTTTACGTAATATAAATTTATATTGAAATTGTATTTAATCTGACTAGAAATTTCGGGATAAAAATATTTCGGATCCCATCAAAATGTGGGAAATTTTATTGAATTCTGTTTTGAACGGTTGGTTGAAATGGGTTGTACTTTTAACAAACTGTAAATGGGCTATAGTAAATTCCATTAGAATTCAAAAATGGGCTACAAATTCTTACAAATCTCAAATGGGCTATAAGTTCTCTGCCACACACTTCTGGCCTTACTAAGTTGACGTGTCCCCTAAAAAACAGAGTTGATGCGTATGCAAGACTTTGTCAACTTATAGTCAACACACGGTTCTAGCAGCAGTGGCTGTTGGATGTCCATCCAACGGATGCCATGCTTCTTCTTCAACCTCGGATATTCTAGCTTCACCCGCCCAAAAAATGATTCCTCACCCTGACATCTGGGGAGCACCGTTTCGGAAGCTGACCTGTGGGCCTACTAAGTTGACGTACCAAGGGCTTTGTCAACTTAGTCAATATAAATGATTCTAGCTGCTGTGACCGTACGATGTCCATCCAACGGTCGTAGTGCTTCTTCAACCTCTGGTCTTCTTGCTCCAGCCGCACAAAGCAGCGCCAGTCGTGCCGCCTGCTCCTGCCTCCCATGGCCGGCTATGCTGCCGCGGAGGCCTCACCGCCCCTACTATTCCCACCGCTGGCCAGGCCCTGCGGCGACGGCAGCCTCACACCGCAGCCGAGCGAGTGAACCCTCATACTCCTCTCCGCGTGGGCATCCACTGCCGTGTCTTCACCGGCTTCGCGTCGTCCCCTTCCTAGGCCTCACCGTCGTCCACCGCCCTGGTGCTCTCGGCGCGGCGTGGTCAACGTGGTCACGGAACGACTTCCATCGGATGTGGACTATACATGGAGAGGCTGACAGCTGGGTCCACGGCGGCAGCAAGGAAGTGCCTCCTTATTATGAGGAAAATAATGATTCCTCCACCTGACAGCAGGGACCCACCAGAAGGGCCACCAGTATTTTGTGAAAAAAAATCGTTTCCCCCTGACTGTTGGGACCCACCGGACGGGCCACTGTATTTCGTGAAAAAACGTTCCCCCCGCTGTCAGCTTGGACCCACCGGAAGTGCCTCCTTATTACGCACAAAAAAATGAATACTCCCCCGGCTAGCTGGGACCCGCCTTGCTGGGAGGCTGACTTGTGGGCCTACTAAGTTGACGGGGATGAAGGGCTTTGTCAACTTAGTCAATATGAACGATTCTAGCTCCAGTGACCGTACGATGTCCATCCAACGGCTGTAGTGCTTCTTCAACCTCTGGTCTTCTTGCTCCAGCCGCCCAAAGCAGCGCCGGTCGTGCCGCATGCTCCTGCCTCCCATGGCCGGCTGTGCTGCCGCAGAGGCCTCACCGCCCCCTACTATTCTCACCGCTCGCCAGGCCCTGCGGCGACGGCAGCCTCACACCGCAGCCGAACCAGTGAACCCTCGTAGTCCTCTCTGCGCGGGCTTCCACTGCCACGTCGTCCCCTTCCTAGGCCTCGCCGTTGTCCACTGCCGTGGTGCTCTCCACGCGGCATGGTCAACGTGGTCAAGGAACGACCTCCATCGGAAGAGTACTGTATGTGGAGAGGCTGACAGCTGGGTCCACGGCCACAGCCCAGTTTTTTTGTTATTTGCCAAGTAAGTCGTTTTGTCAGGCCTGTTGGGCTGCAAATCTTTCAAGACGAGGAGAGCTTTCATTCGGCTGGCCGAGAAAATGGCCCATCAGTAATGAGAAATGGGTTGTACATTTTTAAAACACATCAAACCGACAATTAGTTTCAACTATCTTTTTTCATTTCAAGATTTTAAATTACATTAATTTTTATGCGTGGAGAATTTGTTGGATTTTATATTGATATACATTTATTTTTAAAATCAGTTTGAATGTGAGTCGAAATTTCGGGATTAAAAACAGTTTGGACCGCACCGAAATATGCAAAATTTCATACAATTTTTTAACCGTTGCCACAATATGGGCTGTAATGCTAACAAAAAGAATATGGGCTCCCAAAAAACCCTTAAGAATAAGCAAATGGGCTGTAAATTATTAGAAATAATGGCAGATGGGCTGTATGCTGTTTTCCGTAGATTTGAGGCTTTCCTAAAAAAGGTTGATACACAAGCACTGACTGTTGGATGTCCATCCAACGACCATCGTGCTTCTTCAATCTCTGCTCTTCCTGCTCCAGCCGCTCAAACAAGCGCCAGCGGGACTGCCTGCTCCCCCCTCCTCGCGGTCGGCTGTGCTACCGCGCAAGCCTCACCGCCCGACCGTACACCCATCGCTGGCCTAGCCATCCCTCTACTCACCCACACCTGTTGTTATTCTCCGGCGACGGTAGACGAACCAGTAAACCCTCGTACAGTCGTACTCCCCTCCGCGTGGGAAACAACTACCGAGTCTTCCCTACCTCCGTGTTGTTCCCTTCCTAGGCCTCGCCGTCGCCCACCGCCCTGGGTCTCTTGGCGCGACGTGGTCAACGTGGTCAAGGAACGACTTCCATCGGACGTGGACTGTACGTGGAGAGGCTGACAGCTGGGTCCACGGCCACAGCAAGGAAGTGCCTCCTTATTACGCGGAAAATAATGATTCCTCCACCTGACAGCTGGGACCCACCAGATGGGCCACTGTATTTTGCGAAAAACCGTTTCCCCTGACTTCTGGGACCCACTAGCTACATCTTCACACGCAAGGAAGTGCGTCCGGGCAAAAAAGACGATTCGCCCCCTGACTGCTGGGACCCACCAGCTACATCTTCGCAGGCAAGGAAGTGCCTGACAGTCGGGACCCACCTGGTCAAAGCCTACGTAGCGTTGTCATTCTGGTCGCGAACATGTACGTACATACTGGTCGATGTAGAGGCGCGCACGTGTCGTAGTAGAGGCATGTACACGTACGTACAGCGGCCAGGGTGCAAGAAAGAAAATACGGCCACGTATGTGTACATACGGGCAGGGTCTCGAACGCCCACTCGCGCATACGTACGACCAGGGCTCGTGTACATGGCTGGGTCGGAACGGAGAAACAACGTCGTCGTCGTGTTCATGGGGAGGCAACGGAATGCGTCGTGTTCATGGGGAGGCAACGAAATGCGTCGTGTTCATGGGGAGGCAATGGAATGCGTGGGAGCCAACCGGCTGGGTCAGAATGGAATGCGTGGTCGTGTTCATTGGGAGGGCTTGGACGGAACAGGCGATGGAAACAAGGCCTGGCATACCGCAAAACAGAGGAAACGGCCTTGTGTTCGACTGGCCACGTTCGAAACGGGATCCTGTTCATCGAGAGGGGTCTGGCGTACCGCAAAACGGAGGAAACGGACCTCCTACGGTCGAAACGTGGGTCCTGTTGATCGGGAGGGGTGTGGCATACCGCAAAACGGACGAAACAGGCTTGTGTTGGAGCGCTACGGTTGAAACGGGGGTCCTGTTCATTGGGAGGGGTGTGGCGTACCGCAAAACGAGACTCCACGAGATACTGTTCATCTCCACCGTCGACCCCCTCCAGCCTCCACGAGCTACTTTTCATCCACCGTCGACCTCCTCGAGCCTCCACCTATGACTGTTCATCATCGGGCTCCTGTTCATCCAGCCTCCACCGCATGCTACTCCACCGGCTACTGTTCAACCAGCCCTCTCCATGGGCTCCTGTTCAACCACCTCTCCACGGGCTACTGTTCATCCTGCCCTCCACCGTCTACTGTTCATCCTGCCCTCCACGGGGTGGTCCTGTTCATCCAGCCCTCCACGGGGTCCTGTTCATCCAGCCCCAACCGGCTCTATCGATCGGGGTCCTGTTCATCCAGAGGCAACACCACGGGATCCTGTTCATCCACCCCCACCGGGAACTGTTCATCCAAACCCCCTACAACGCTCACTGTTCATCCAGAGGCAGCATCGATCGGCTTCAGTTAGCAGCAGTAGCGAAGGAATCACTCGATCGGGTTCAGTTAATAGCCATCGATCGATCGCTCGGGTTCAGTAACGCGTAGCCTGCAGTGCAATCGCTCGGGTTCAGTTAGAGCTCAACGCCTCACTCGGGTTCAGTTAGAGCCAACGCCTCGCACACACGCGCGTATGTGTCCGAGAGAAATGCGCATCACTCGGCCCCCGACCTCCCACCGTAACCGGGAACTCCCGGAAATTTTCCTCGCCCTCGCTTCTACCACGGTTTTTTCCGTCATGGACGGCCCAAAGAATGTCATGCAGCTGCGTCTCCGGCCCGCCCAGGACGAAAAGCCCATTTTCTGTCATGATTTTTTGTCATAGAAGTAGGAGCCCACCACATCTATGATGACACCGGGTTTTGTCACAATTATCGTCATAAAAGTGTCATATGTATGACAGAAAAAAAATTCGTTCAAACCAAAATGTCACGGATGTGTCTTTTTTTGTAGTGTATGATCTCTTTATTTCTTTTTATTCTTCTTTTCTTTATTCACTCAAGATCATGGCAAAATAATCAAGCCCTTGACTCAACACTAATCTTTATTATATAGCTCACGGACTCGATTACATAGAGAGATCATAGAGCAAAACTCAAAACTAAATCATGCCATAAACTTTATTCTACTAGATCAAGATACTACTAATAGGATCGAACTAAGAAAACGGTAAAGATAGGAGTGTGATGGTGATACGATACCGGGGCATCTCCCCATAGCTTGGCAGTTGCCAAGGGGAGTGCCCATACCCATGTGATTATATCTCCTTCTTTGTTGGTGAAGAAGATGATGATTTAGTTGATGGCGTAGGCTTGTCGTCCATCTTCCAAGGCATAGGCTCACCATCATAGAAGGATGATCGAGTCTCCGGGATCATCAAATCTGCAGCCAAACTCATCCTTTTGAATCTATATTCATACTCACAGTTTTGGTTTGGTAGGTCATAGATCTGGGTTTGAAGGTGCTCAATCTTCTCATGAAGCTTGAAGATGGTTTCCCCAATGTTGTTGGCATCCAGCTTGTGGTTGTTGGTGAACTCCGTGATCATCATGTGGTTGGAGTTGAGTCCACGTTCCACCATCCCTTGACACTTGAAAACTTGTTGCTCCATTGCTTCGAGCCTCGTCTCCACGCTTCCGATCCCTCAACATCGCGGATGTGCAACAACCCATCATGCATCTCAATGGTTTGAGGGTGTCGCAGCACCTCTGCGAGGTAAGGGTTGATCACCTTCTCGAAGAACTTGTCCTTGGGGGCACTTGGAGACGTCATGATAATCTAGATCTGTCAGAAAAACAGCTCGAAACAAGAACAGAGGATATTTGCGTGATATAGGGGTCAAAACCTTCGGGGGATTATATAATGAATTTTTACCGACCAAAATACGTATCGTGCAAGAAAACAGAGTCCAGAGAGCACACGAGGTGCCCACGAGGTAGGGGGCGCGCCCTCCACCCTCGTGGAGCCCTCGTGTTCTTCCCGGACTGCTTCTTATTTTTCTATTTTCTAAATATTCCAAAACGGAGAAATATTGCCATAAAAACTGTTTTGGTGTCGGTTTACTTACCGTACCACATACCTATTCCTTTTCGGAGTCTGAAACGTTTAGGAAAGTATCCCTTATGTATTCCTCCGGGGTTACGGTTTCAATAACATTGGTTTCAGCATTTATGGGATTACCTGAGATATAGTGTTTAATTCTTTGACTGTTCACCACCTTCGGATTTGTGCCTTCGAAGTTGTTGATTTTTATGGCACCGGAACGATAGACCTCCTCGATAACGTAAGGGCCTTCCCATTTAGAGAGAAGTTTTCCTGCAAAAAAATCTTAAACGAGAGTTGTATAGCAATACATAATCACCTACATTAAACTCACGCTTTTCTATCCTTTTGTCATGCCATCTTTTAACTTTTTCTTTAAATAATTTGGCATTTTTCATAAGCTTGGGTTCTCCATTCATCAAGTGAGCTAATATCAAATAACCTCTTCTCACCGGCAAGTTTGAAATCATAGTTGAGCTCTTTAATAGCCCAATATGCCTTATGTTCTAGTTCGAGAGGTAAGTGACATGCTTTTCCGTAAACCATTTTATACGGAGACATGACCATAGGATTTTTATATGCAGTTCTATAGGCCCATAATGCATCATCAAGTTTCTTGGACCAATTCTTTCTAGATCTATTAACAGTCTTTTGCAAAATTAATTTGAGCTCTCTATTGCTCAATTCTACTTGACCACTAAACTGTGCGTGATAAGGAGATGCAATTCTATGATTAACATCATACTCAACAAGCATTTTACGGAAAGCACCATGAATAAAATGTGAACCACCATTAGTCATTAAATATCTAGGGACTCCAAACCTCAGAAAAATAACTTCTTTAAGCATCTTAATAGAGGTGTTATGATCAGCATTACTAGTTGGAATAGCTTCTACCAACTTAGTAATGTAATCAAAGCAGGAAAAGGTCCAATATAATCAAAGCCCCAAACATCAAATGGTTCAATAACGAGTGAATAGTTCATAGGAATTTCTTGACGTCTACTAATATTACCAATTCTTTGAAATTCATCACAAGATAAGACAAACTTACCGGCATCCTTGAAGAGAGTAGGCAAATAAAAACCGGATTGCAATACCTTATGTGCAGCTCTATCTCCAGCGTGGTGTCCTCCATAGGCTTCGGAGTGAGACTTGCGTAGGATCTGTTCATGTTCATGCTCAGGTACACAACGTCTAATAACACCATCTGCTCCTTCTTTATAAATATGTGGGTCATCCCAAAAGTAATGTCTCAAATCATAGAAAACATTTTCTTTTGCTGGTATGTGAAACTAGGTGGTATAAATTTAGCCACAATATAATTAGCACAATCAGCATACCACGGAGTACTATGAGAGGCATTTATGACATTTAATTGCTCATCAGGAAAGCTATCATCAATAGGTTGTGGGTCATCAAGAACATTTTCTAACCTAGACAAGTTGTCTAGCATGGAGTTCTCAGCTCCCTTTCTCTCAACAATATGCAAATCAAATTCTTGTAGCAAGAGAACCCATCTAATAAGTCTAGGATTAGCATCTTTCTTTTCCATAAGATATTTAATAGAAGCATGATCCGTGTGAATAGTCACTTTAGAATCAACAATATAAGGTCTAAACTTATCATAAGCAAATACAACTGCTAAGAATTCTTTTTCAGTAGTAGCATAATTTCTCTCAGCATTGTCTAGAGTTTTACTAGCATATTGAATAACATTTAATTTCTTATCAACTCTTTGCCCTAGAACAGCACCTACATCATAATCACTAGCATCACACATAATTTCAAAGGGTAAATTCCAGTGGCTGAACAATAGGTGCATAGATCAATGCTTTCTTAAGTATTTCAAATGCTTATACACAATTATCATCAAAGACAAATGATATATCTTTTTTGTAATAAATTAGTCAGAGGCCGAGAAATTTTTGAGAAGTCCTTAATGAACCTCCTATAAAATCCGGCGTGACCAAGGAAACTTCTTATACCTTTGATGTCCTTGGGACATGGCATCTTTTCAATAGCATCAACCTTGGCTTTATCAACCTCAATACCTCTTTCAGAAACTTTATGCCCCAAGACAATACCTTCATTAACCATAAAGTGGCACTTTTCCCAATTCAAGACAAGATTAGTTTCTTCACATCTTTGCAAAACTCGATCAAGGTTGCTCAAGCAATCGTCAAAAGAGGATCCATAGACGGAAAAGTTGTCCATGAAAACCTCACAAATCTTTTCACAAAACTCAGAGAATATAGCCATAACGCATCTTTGAAAGGTAGCAGGTGCATTACATAAACCAAAAGGCATATGTCTATAAGCAAAAGTACCAAAAGGGCAAGTAAAAGTAGTTTTTGATTGATCATTGGCTGACATAGCTATTTGAGAGAAACAAGAATAACCATCTAGAAAGCAAAAATCTGTATGTTTGGATAATATTTCTAGCATTTGATCGATAAAAGGTAAGGGGTAATGGTCTTTCTTAGTAGCCTTATTTAATTTGCGGAAATCAATTACCATCCTATAACCTGTAATAATTCTTTGCGGAATCAATTCATCTTTATCATTAGGAATGACGGTAATACCTCCCTTCTTAGGGACACAATGGACAGGACTTACCCACTGACTATCAGCAATGGGATAAATTATACCTGCCTCAAGGAGCTTTAGTATTTCCTTTCTTACCACTTCTTTCATCTTAGGATTCAGCCTTCGTTGATGATCATGAACTGGTTTGGCATCTTCTTCCAAATTTATTTTATGTTGACATAGAGTGGGACTAATGCCCTTAAGATCATCAAGAGTATATCCAATAGTGGCATGGTGCTTCTTCAGAGTTTTCAATAATCTCTCTTCTTCATGCTCTGAAAGGTTAGCACTAATAATAATAGCATATATCTTCTTTTCATCAAGATAAGCATATTTAAGAGTATCAGGCAAAGGTTTAAGCTCAAACACGGGATCACCCTTTGGTGGAGGAGGATCCCCTAGGATTTCAACAGGAAAATTGTGTTTCAGGATAGGTTCATGTTTAAAGAACACTTCATATATTTCCCTTCTTTCATTCATAAACATATCATTTTCGTGGTCTAGCAAATATTGTTCAAAAGGATCACTAGGAAGTACGGCAATAGAAGCAAGACCAATAATTTCATCCTTACTAGGTAATTCTTCTTCACGGTGTTGTCTACTAAATTTAGAGAAATTAAACTCATGAGACATATCACCCAAACCAATAGTAACAACATCCTTTTCGCAGTCTATCTTAGCATTAACGGTGTTCAAGAAGGGTCTACCAAATATAATGGGACAAAATCTATCTTGTGGGGAACCAAGAACAAGAAAATCAGCAGGATATTTGGTTTTCCCGCACAAGACTTCAACATCTCTAACAATTCCCATTGGTGAAATAGTATTTCTATTGGCAAGCTAACTGTGACAACAATATCTTCTAACTCAGCAGGTGCAATATCATGCTTAATTTCTTTGTATAAGCCAATAGGTATGGCACTAGCACTAGCACCCATATCACATAAGCCATGATAACAATGATCTCCTATTTTAACAGAAATAACAGGCATGCCTACCACAGGTCTATGTTTATCTTTAGCACAGGGTTTGGCAATTCTAGCAGTTTCCTCACAGAAATAAATAACATGCCCATCGATAATATCAGACAAGAGATCTTTAACAATAGCAACATTAGGTTCAGCTTTAATTTGCTCAGGAGGTGTATAAGTTCTAATATTGCTTTTACGAACCACAATTGAAGCTTTAGCATGATCCTTTATCCTAACAGGGAAAGGTGGTTTCTCGACATAAGAAGTAGGAACAACAGGATCATTATAAGTGATAGACTTTTCTTCAACTTTAGTAGGTGCAGCTACTTTTACTTCTATGGGAAGATGATATTTAAACCACTTATCCTTGGGGAGATCAACATAAGTAGCAAAAGATTCACAGAATGAAGCTACTAGCTCAGAGTCAAGTCCATATTTAGTGCTAAATTTATGGAAAACATCGGTATCCATAAAAGATTTAACACAATCAAAATTAGGTGTCATACCTGACTCCTTACCTTCGTCGAGATCCCAATCTTCAGAGTTGCGTTTAATTCTATCCAATAAATTCCATTTGAATTCAATAGTCTTCATCATAAAAGAGCCAGCACAAGAAGTATTGAGCATGGTGCGATTGTTATCAGAAAGCCGAGCATAAAAACTTTGAATAATTATTTCTCTTGAGAGCTCATGATTGGGGCATGAATATAACATTGATTTAAGCCTCCCCCAAGCTTGAGCGATGCTTTCTCCTTCACGAGGCCAAAAAGTATATATATATATATATAATTGCGATCACGATGAACAAGATGCATAGGATAAAATTTCTGATGAAATTCCAATTTCAATCGTTTGTAGTTCCATGATCCCGTATCATCACATAGCCTATACCATGTCGATGCGTCTCCCTTCAAAGATAAAGGGAAGACCTTCCTCTTAACAACATCACCGGGTACACCTGCAAGCTTAAACAATCCACAAACTTCATCTACATATATTAGGTGCTCATTAGGATGCTTTGTTCCATCTCCTGCAAAAGGATTAGCTAGCAGCTTTTCTAACATACCCGAAGGGATCGCAAAGTGAACATTTTCATTCTCATTTTCATTTTCAGTAGGTTCAGTAGGTTGAGGAGCAACTCTTTGCTCTACTTGTCGGGGTGAAGATACCCCGAACAAGCCCCTCAGAGGATTACTTTCCATAGTAACAAGTGACAGTAAATTTCAGCACACTATATAAATTTTTTTTCCTTACCAAATTCCACCTACCAAAGGCGCTTCACTCCCCGGCAATGGCGCCAGAAAAGAGTCTTGATGACCCACAAGTATAGGGGATCTATCGTAGTCCTTTCGATAAGTAAGAGTGTCGAACCCAATGAGGAGCAAAAGGAAATGATAAGCGGTTTTCAGCAAGGTGTTCTCTACTATTACTGAAATAAGTGGTAACAGATAGTTTTGTGATAGGATAATTTGTAACGAGCAACAAGTAACAAAAGTAAATAAAGTGCAGCAAGGTGGCCCAATCCTTTTTGTACCAAAGGACAAGCCTGGACAAACTCTTATATAGAGAAAAACGCTCCAGAGGACACATGGGAATTATCGTCAAGCTAGTTTTCATCACGTTCATATGATTCGTGTTCGGTACTTTGATAATTTGATATGTGGGTGGACCGGTGCTTGGGTGCTGTTCTTACTTGAACAAGCATCCCACTTATGATTAACCTCTATTGCAAGCATCCGCAACTACAACAAAAGTATTTTTGACTATGTACTGCAAGGCAACAGCCTCACAGTGTTTTATTAGTTAAGAAAATTAAAGTTTACATAATTACAGAGAAACTAGAAGCTAAGAGAGGAATACTTACAAGGGACCTATGAGAGAGAGGCTATCCAGGAAATTAGACTATCCCTATATTTACATTTGATTCTATGAGCAAGTAAGGAAATATCATGGATGAAGTTCCTCCTCCAAGAAATGAAGGTGGGTCTCTCATTTCTAAATATCTTCCCGTTCCGTTGAATCCAGATGTTCCAAGTAGCAGTAAAAACGACCTCAGTGAAGAAGGGATAACCAAAGTCCCTCCTAGCAGCAAGAGTCATGTCATATGTATTCTGGTTGTGCTGAGCATTCCAAGAAATCCCAAGGTAATTCCAAACCCTCTGGCTGAAATTGCAGGCAAAGAAAAGGTGTTCACGATCCTCATGTGTGGCAGAGAGGCAAAGAACACACGTATCATCCTGAATGATCTAGCTCCTATGTTGCATCATGTCCCTGGTGTTTAAACGGTCCAATAAAAGACGCCATCCAAACACTTTAAACTTTAGCATGCAAGCACACTTCCAAATCCATTTGAATATGGGATCGACCACCAAATGTGAGAAGCAAGACTCATAATATATCTTTGATTTAAACTCTCCAGTTTTGGACGGCCACTTCCATATGTCCTTGCCCTCATCATTCAAGTTGACTAAGGCGAGTAAATCTTGAAGTTGAAGTAGCTCATTATATGCCTCCTGCGATAGCGGCAAATGAAAGTGGTCGGAGATCTCTGGTAGCTCCAAAAACTCCCTGACAGTGATTGTGTCATTGATGACAAAAGAATGGAGTCTAGGGAATTGGTCGCACAAAAGGACCACATTATTTCCTAACTGCCATCAATCAAGCCAGAATGTCACCGTGTTGCCAGAATGCACTTCAGGGACGGCTAACTTGCAGAAGTTGGTGTACAATTTCATGACATCCCTCCACCAAAAAGAGCCACAACTTTGAGTAACCTGCAGCGGTGAAGCAGCATAATAAGTTTCCCAAATTAATGTGACCCAAGGCACGTCCATTCTGTTAAAGAACTTGAACAGGTGCTTGAGTAACAAGGCTTTATTTTGAAGACCCAAGTTTAGTACTCCCAAACCACCACACTTCTTAGGTCTACAGACCCGATCGCAAGCAGCTAAGGATTGTCTCGGATTATCAGTGTTGCCTCTCCACAGACATTGTCGCATGATTCTCTCAATCTATTGCAAGATCCCCTTAGGGAGAGATAGCGTGCACAGGAAGTAGATTGGCATCGAACAAAGAACTGACTGAAGCAATTGGAGCCGACTGCCTTGATTCAGTAAACACGAGGAAGCAGATAGCCTTCGCTCAATACAATCCACAAGTGGCAGCAAATCATAGATCATGTGCCGAGAAGTGCCCATAGGTAGACATAGGTATGTGAAAGGCATAGATCCTACATCACAACCTAGAAGGCTGGCAACCCGAGCGCCCTGTTCATCCGTCATATTGAGAGGAATAAGGGATGACTTACTGAAGTTGACATGCAAACCAGTTGACGCTGCAAACGCTGAGAGCATCTCCTTAAAAGCGATCAGCTGATCATCAATCGCAGGCAAGACAATAAGCGTGTCATCCGCGTATTGAACAATCGGGTAGTCCCGGGAGTTTGTTGGAATTGGTAAAGAGTGAATTCCTCTAGAGCACATCTCATTGACTATAGACTGAAGCAAATCCACCGCAATGATGAATAATAGCGGAGATAGCAGATCTCCTTGACGTACACCGGATCTACATACAAAGTGTTTACCTGGAACACCATTTAAAAGGACAGAAGAGGAACCCGTGGACAGAATACTATTGACCCAGCCAGTCCAACGAGAATCAAAACCCTTGCATCGTAGGATTTGGAGGATGGCCTCATGCTCGATAGTATCAAAGGCCTTAGTGAAATCAAGCTTGAGGAGGATGATGGGTCGTTTAGATGCTTTGCATTGATGGATATATTCGAAACACCAGGCTAGGCAGTCTTGAATAGATCGGCAACGGAGAAAAGCGTACTGGTTGCGGTGTATGCATCGCAGAATCACCTTTTGCAGACGATTGGCCAGCAACTTCGTCAGGAATTTTAAACACATGTTGGTTAGAGAAATTGTCCTGAAATCCCCAACAACTTCTGGACTTAGCTTCTTGGGAACTAAGGTGATTAAGGAATTATTGAGACATTCCAAATTACACCTTCCCTCATAAAATTCATTGATAAGTTGCATAAAGTCCCCCTTGAGAATAGACCAACACTTCTTTAAGAAGAGACCAGTAAAGCCATCCGGGCCCGGCGCACGGTCGCAAGGCATGTGTTTAATTACAGCATCAACCTCAGAATCCGTGAACGGTAAAGACAGATCTTCCAGACCATCAACTTGCTGTATTAAATTGGTCAGATCAAAACCCATTTGTATTCCTTTTGCATGGCCCATGCGGTTATTGAAATCAGACCAAAACATGCCCGCCAACATTTGGTGATCAGAAACCACCTCCCCCGCTGCATTCTTGATTGAAGAAATAGTATTCCTTCGATATCTTTTGGTGGCCATAGCATGAATTTTTTTTGAATTTTCCTCTCCAACCTTGATGCTCCGGATCATGCAGCGCTGCTTCCAATAAACATATTGCCAGTGCAAAATATCTTGCAGATGTAACTTAACTATTCGCCTGAAATTGAATTCAGGCCAACTTAAAGGCCGAATCTCCTCCAGTTCATCAAAGTAAAGAATAACTTTGTTACAATCAGCAATTAGTGCTTTAACTGTGGAGAGCTTCAAATGCCATTGTTTTAAAGCATGTCTGAGCGCTTTAAACTTAGCAGATATTGTTAAAGCAGCAGAAGCTTTCGCATCGTGCTGTCCCAAACCTGTGCAACACACTCATGAAAGCCAGGTAATTCAACCCAGTAGTTTTCAAAATGAAAGACTCTAGCTTTAGGGATGGCTGTGGCAATTGTGACAACACAAGGAACATGATCTGATGTCGATCACGCAAGAGGCAAAACTAAGGTGTTTGGGTGGTCGGTGGTCCAAGCAACCGAAGTGAAGAACTAGTCTAGTTGCTCAAGAAGGGGCTGAGACTGCATATTGGACCAAGTGAATTGCCTTCCCTTAATCGGCAGCTCAATAAGCCCCAAATGACCTATGATTTCATTGAACAAAAAAATGTCATTGACATCACCACCAGGCAAGTTACGGTTTTGAAGTGACCTCATAAAGTTGAAATCTCCCAAAAGTAGCCATTTGTCATCACAATTAATGTCCAGATTATATAACCACTGCACAAACTCATCACGTGCAGGACTCTGACAAGGGCCATAAACAGTCACTAGTTTCCAAACTTTAGATGTATGTTTGGAAAGGAACTCCACAATAATTCCAAAAGGTTTGGCCACAATTAATTTGCCCTCAAAAAAAGAAGAATTCCAAATAACAACCATACCAGCTGAAGCACCAACCGAAGGCACATAAGCAAAATTGTCAAAGCGCCGAGGACAGAACTTTCTAATGAATCTATGATCAATGTGCATGCACTTAGTTTCCTGAAGACAAACCACTGAACAACCGCTTTCATCAATTTTCTGTTTGACAGCAAGCTGCCGCGTTTCTGAATTAAGGCTCCGCACATTCCAACACAGAACCTTCCATTCTTTAAACCCAGTCTGATTCATTACAAATCATAAGATGTTGCTGCAAAAGTAGACCACACAATGATCCACGTAGACCGGCTAAACAAAGCAAAATGACACAGTTCATAACATAAAGACAGAAATAAAGATAGATGGTGTTTAATGTGGCACGCTTATCAGAACTGTTGGTTCTTGCAGACTGAGTCGGATTAGCAACAAGCTTATCCGCAGTAATCTTCTCTGGAGCAATGCGCAGGCGAGTTCCAATGCGCTGAAGGTCAGCAATTGCAGTTGGTGGAGGCACAGAAGAATCTTCATCAGCCCTAGCTGACTTTGTCTTGCGTTTCTTCAGAGTGTGCGGAGACCTGTTCAGACCAAGAGATTTAGTGCCACGGAATCCATCCCGTAAAGCACTGAGACATGCACTACGACGGACCTCTGTTTTCACCAAGCCTACAGATTTCTTCTTGCGCTCACGTTTCAGGGTGACCCTTGGTGCAGCAGCCGTGAACTCAAAGGTCTCATTTATAGGTACAGAAATATCATCGAAACATAGGGCCCTAGCAACTGGCCTCTTTGATGGAGTGAGCAGGCAAGAACTGACATTCGAAGAGGCAGGCACCGGCGGCAGGGCATAACTAAGATCATATCCATTAAAGGAAACCTCCCAAGACTTGCTAGAGAGCAAAAGAGAACCAAATCTAGACATGAGTCTGAACTTTGGGATTTCAGAAAAACAGAGCGAGGGCATCATCTTCTGGAAAGAGCGCTGATACAACATATCTGATGGCAAGACGGGCCCAAACACTGTGAGCACCCGTCCAATGTGCAGGGGAGGCTGCAATGGAGCCCCAGGTTGCTGGACAATGACAAAATCATCCACAGGCATGTTATTGATTGAATCATTTGAAACCTGCAGGACCATGGATTCCTGCGACTGTTCCACAACTTGATTTTCCTCCACCATCTCCTGCTGAACATTGTGCGGCTCGTCATGAGGATCGTCCTGATGATGTGGCTCATGGTCATGCTCTTGCAGAGGTAATTCATCCCAGCCAATTTCAGGAAACTCTGGCATTACCCAGTTGTGATTGTGAAACTGAAGATGTCCAGGGAGCGGATGCTGGTTGCCATCGAAGGGCATAGGGTCCTCATCCGGTGGCAGAATATCAGCAAAATCTGCAGAGAAGATGTAGATCGGAGCAGACCAAGAGATGCGGGATCCACCAAAGTCAGCAAACTCCCAATACACAACATCTCGAGGCACTAGTGTAGTTGCAGGAAAAGATACATAAGCCTGAGTGCGAACAAGCAGAGGATCATCCTAGTGCCAATGATGGAAACGGCCAAAAGTACTGTTAGCATCTGAAATAAACTGCGTGCGCCTATAATCTAGAGGAATTCCAACAATCATGACCCAGCCTCTTCTAAAACCTTGGATAGCTCTATAGTTGATACCCTCATCATGTGGCACAAATCGAACAAATCTGTCGTTTCCGAGATCAAAAGGTGGATGATCGACAAGTGCTTGCCTAGAAAAAGGACTATTGAAGCGAAAGACCCCTACTCCTTGAATCCACGGCTGAGCATCCAGAACAGCGCGCCCAAGATTATGAACAACAAAATTACTGACCATGTTTCTGAAGAAAAGGGTTTCCTCAGGTAGAGGTGCTGGCTCCACAATGGCAATGGCGTAGTCTTCGTGCTAGCAATCAGGAGCCACAACTGGGGAATAGAAGGTGCGCGGGAGACGCCGCGGGCCGCCGTCGATGATCTCAAACCCATGCAGAACAAACGGTGTGGGGTCGAGCGCAAAGTTGGCCATTGCTGAATCCTGAGCAAGCTCCGATGGCCTAGAGATGGCCTTGGAAGACGGTGGCAATCCAAGCGGAGACGATGGTGGGGATGGCAGTACGGTGGGGGCGGCGTAGAGGTAGGTGGCGGAGGCGTGGTGGGCGGTGGCTCTGCAGGCAATGGTGGGAGCGTTGGGGTGGCAGGCGAGATAGGACTGGGCACAGACCCCAGGGTGGAAACCGAGGCGGCGGGCGAGTATATCTCCGCTGACCGTTCCGGAGAAACCGAATTGGCTCTAGGGACCCACCTGTAAGCTGGGGAAGGCGCAGAGCCGGTGCATCCCTTGGCTCTGTGGCCGGATCGAAAGCACTGACGGCATCTAACCCGGTTGGTGCACAAATTGGTGTGGTGCAACATAGATAAATAGTTTTGGCACTTCCAAACATTAAACACCATATCATTGATAAGATTATTAACCCTAGCAGAATCTCCAGCCGAGTCCATAATCAATTGCGAATAATTTCCAGGCGAAGAAATTTCCTTATCTAAAAGCGGCTCTGATGGTTGGGCCGCCACTTGGGCCATAGAAGGCGTGCAGGGAGGCAGATCCTCCTGCTGGGCCGGAGATCCATGATGGGCTTGAGATTCCGGTGCAATGCAAACAGCTGACAGAACATCCTGCATGCAAGGAGCTTGAACGATTTGTGTGTCATGCAACAGATTGCAGGTGCCAATTGGAACTGTTCCGGTAATGACGGCAGTATTCTTGGCAGGGACGTTGATCGTTCCGAAAGGGATGGGTGGCGTTGCCACCGTCCACTGAAGATTGCTCACCGGCGGAGACGGCAAGATCACCTTCTCGGAAGGGTTGACTTCATAGCCAGCCTCAGCCATTGCGTCAACCAGGAACTGATCAGCTGGGTATCTATAGCCCTTACAAATAGGGTACTAATGAAATGTAGCAAAGGAAAGTTTCTTCCTTGCTGAAGAACCCGATCTAAAAGAAGACTTTGATGGGGGTTTATGCATAGCAATTAAACCCAAAGTTACACGCTTTTTAGATGGACTAACCAGAATCCACTCCGCGTGACATTCCTTTCTCCAGATGATTAATTCACGCCTCCAATTTGGACCACCATTTCCCCAGAGATGAAAATAACATTTGAAATGCGAGCATGCATACGATCTCAACTTGAGGATACAAAGGCCAACCTGCTTGAAGGAGACATTAAATGAAAATACCTTGCCCTTGATGAGTTGAACCGACAAATCAATGGCCGATCCACCAATTGAAGATTCCAATGCAGCCGCCACAGAATCCTCATTAAGATGAAAAACATGTCAGCTAAAGGACACTACCATAATGAAATGGCTCATGTCATCCGAAGGGTGAACAGATCGCCCACAAGAAATGAAGACCTTATCCGCAAAGATGGAACCCGACGAGAAATCCAAACCCAAGGTTGATCCACCAGAGGAACCCATCGGAGATGGGTACAGCCATGTAGATCCAAGCCCGCCAGAGAAGATGAGCGGAGAGGATCCACAATTCACAGGCTAGAGGTGAAGATCGCCGAAAAACCTAGGTCGTGTGTGGGAGGGGTGGGTGGGTGGGAGCGCCATTCTTACAACAAAAGTATTAAGGTAAACCTAACCATAGCATGAAACATATGGATCCAAATCAGCCCCTTATGAAGCAACGCATAAACTAGGGTTTAAGCTTCTGTCACTCTAGCAACCCATCATCTACTTACTACTTCCCAATGCCTTCCTCTAGGCCCAAATAATGGTGAAGTGTTATGTAGTCGACGTTCACATAACACCACCAGAGGATAGACAACATACATCTCATCAAAATATCGAACGAATACCAAATTCACATGACTACTAATAGCAAGACTTCTCCCATGTCCTCAGGAACAAACGTAACTACTCACAAAGCATATTCATGTTCATAATCAGAGGAGTATTAATATGCATATAGGATCTGAACATATGATCTTCCACCAAATAAAACCAACAAGCATCAACTACAAAGGAGTAATCAACACTACTAGCAACCTACTAGTACCAATCCTGGACTTGGAGACAAGAATTGGATACAAGAGATGAACTAGGGTTCTGAGAGGAGATGCTGCTGGTGAAGATGTTGATGGATATTTCCCTCTCCCGATGAGAGGAGCGTTGGTGATGACGATGGCGATGATTTCCCCCTCCCGGAGGGAAGTGTCCCCGGCAGAACAGCTCTATCGGAGCCCTAGATTGGTTCCGCCTCATGGCGGCGGAGTCTCGTCCCGAAAGGTTGCTTATGATTTTTTTTTCCTCGACGAAAGACTTCATATAACAGAAGATGGCCACCGGAGAGCCAACAGGGGGCCCACGAGGCAGGGGGTGCGCCCTGGTGGGTAGGGCACGCCCCACACCCTCGTGGACAGGTGGTGGCCCCCCTGACGTATTTCTTTCGCACAATATTTTTTATTATTTCCAAAAATAACTTTCGTGGAGTTTCAGGACTTTTTGGGTTGTGCAGAATAGGTCTCTAATATTTGCTCCTTTTCCAGCCTAGAATTCCAGCTGCCAGCATTCTCCCTCCTTATGTAAACCTTGTAAAATAAGAGAGAATAGGCATAAGTATTGTGGCATAACGTGTAATAACAGCCCATAATGCGATAAATAGCAATATAAAAGCATGATGCAAAATGGACGTATCATTCTTTCAGACGGTTAGGCGTCATGGTCTAGAGCATCCAAGAGGAAATTGTGGATCGTCGAGTGACCGAGTTTGTGAAGGTTTGGAAGTCACCTGAAGACTTACCACGAGTGATTGGGCGAGGTCTATGTGACCTTAGCTCAAGGAGAATACGGTGAGGACTGTCTGTCCGGGACTGTGTGTCCTTAGGTTTAAATACCTAGCCGCTCCAACGAGATGTACAACTGAGACAGTAGTTGGAACTGGTCTACCAAATCATTGTCTTCACCAAGCTTACTGGTTCTATTTCCTCAACTCTTTCATTTCCTCATTACCTTGTTGTGTTCTTGTTCATATCTGTTTGAAGATTTTGACTGAAGACTTTCTCAATTCCCTCAGTTCAATTTCTTCAGTCTGTTTGTCTTCATCATGTGTTATCATGTGTTTACGCTTTCTGTACTCTATGCTTGTCTTCATTTCATCATGATGACCCTGCCTATGTTCTGTTATGTTTACATCTAAGTACTTACTCTGCTGCAAGTAGTTCTTTGCTTAGGAATTTCCTCACCCTTAAATTCCTCAGAGAAGAATTCATAAAAATTGCCTATTCACCGCCCTCTAGTCGATATAACGCATTTTCAATTGGTATCAGAGCAAGGTACTCCCTTGTTCTGTGTGATTTTGGTTTAACCACCTGGAGTTTTAGTTATGTCGACTGTAGGTATGATCAAGGTCTCTACTGGGTGTCCTACCTTCAATGGGTCAGACTACCCCTACTGGAAGAATAAGATGCGAATGCATCTTGAGGCAATTGATAACGATCTCTGGTATGTTGTGGAAAATGGTGTTCCCTCAGTCACACCTTCTCTGAATGTTGCTGATGTGAAGAGATTCAAGCAACTCGATTCTCAAGCGAAGAATATCATATGTGGCCATCTGAGTAAAGGACAGTATGGAAGAGTGAGTGCTTTGGAAACTGCTAAGCTTATCTGGGATAGGCTGTCCAAAGTCAATGAAGGAGTCTCAACACAGCATGACTCTCGAGTTGACGTTGTTCGCAATCTCTTCAACCGCTTCAAAAGACTCGACAATGAAAATGTTCAACAAACCTTCGATCGCCTCACTGACATCTCGAATGAGCTTCAAGCACTTGGTGCCACTGACATCACCGACCATGAGGTGGTGAAGAAATTGCTGAGATTGCTTGATTCCTCATTTGATACTCTAGCACTGATGATACAAGAACATGGATATTACAAGTCACTTGATCCCGCTGATATCCTCGAGAGGCTAAACACTCATGAGTTCCAACTTGCTGAGAAAGAGAGATCTCTATGGTTCGAGCTATGGCAGATCATGTGCCCTGAAGGCTAAGGCAGTTTCTGAGTCTGAAGATGAAGATTCTGGCAGCAACCTTGGTGATCCTGAAGAACTGAGCCATGAACTAGCACTGCTCGTGAAGAAATTTCAGAAGTTCTCGAGACGTGGTCACTTTGGAAAACCCTCAAGGAGCAATGATTCCTCATCCAGTGACTACAAGAGGCTATGCCACAAATGCAAGAAACCTGGTCACTACATTCACGATTGTCCTTAGTGGGAAAAGGAATCAAAGAAGAAGAAATACAAGGATTACAGTTCTGATGATGCGAAGAAGAAGAAGAAATCTTCAAAGTCTTCATCATCAAAATCCTCGAAGTCTTCATCTCACAAGAAGAGCAGCTCCAAGAAGGCTCGGGCATTCATTGGCAAGGAAATGGACTCTGAGGCTGAATCTGATGAAAATGAGGAAGAGGAGTCATCTGAGGAGTCCGAATCCAGAGTGGCGAGCCTAGCTCTTGCTACTGCATTCGTCAGCAAGTCTATCTTCAACATTGAAGAAAATGACCTCACCAACAAGGCTAATGAAGGCGATGATGACTACGCTCCCACCTATTGCTTCATGGCAAAGGGTGCCAAGGTACTCAAATATACCTCCTCTAAATCAAGTGAGAATGAATCTGATGAAAACCTCAAGCCCAGCTACTCTAAACTTGCTAAGATTGCTGTGAAACAACAAAAGGCTTTTGAAAAGGTTCAAAACATGCTAGACAAAAGTGATGATATGTTGGGTGAAGAAATGGATCACACTAAAACCTTGACTAAAAATCTTTAGAGACTTCAGTCTAGGTATGAAAACCTTCAAGGTCATCATAACACTCTCTTATCTGATCATGAGAAGCTTTCTTATGAATTTCTTCAAAGAAAGCAAGATCTTGAAAAGCTAAGGGTGAGTTATGAAGATCTTCAGAAGGAGCACGATTCATTACTTGCTCAACAAATTAGCGCTGCTCAGGAAGAATTTGTTGCTCCATGTTTGAAGTGCATTGAACGTGAATCTGCTAATTCTTCACCTGAATGTTCAAATGCTTCAAATTCTTCACCTGTCTCTGCTATCACTAATTCCTCATCTAAGGATATTGCTAGTATCACTGATGATGCAGGGCTGAAGGAATTGTACATGACAGGCATGTACAAAAGCCTCAAAGGGCATCAGACTCTTTGTGATGTGCTTAAAAAGTAGATCCTCAACAGGAACCCTAGGAAAGAGGGTATTTCCTTTGAGAGGAAAATCAATGCTGATGGAACTTATTGGAAGCCTGAGCAGTACCCCAAAACATCATGGGTTGCTGCAAAGGGACCTCCAGTAGATCCATCTAATTTATCTGGCTTTACATGTGAATCTCCTCATTCTGCTGATGAATCATTTGACTCCAACTATAAACTGTTCAAAATCAGAATGGTGAAGTATTTGCTAGATATGTTGGCACTAACTGCAGGAACGGTTCCCCTATGAAGAAAATCTGGGTTCCTAAAAGGTGCCTTGAAAATCTCCAGGTGAATGTCCTCATGACACCACCTGTGAAGAATAGGAACCCTAGATCAAATTCTTCATATGGACCAAATTCTTCATATGGATCCAAGTCCTCATATGGACCAAACTCCTCACGTGGATCAAATTCCTCAAAAGGATCAAAGTCCTCATATGAACATCATCGTGCTAACCCCTCTATTTCCCAGGGAAGAGTTAAGGGCTATGAATATGATCATTATTCTTCTAATCATTATGTTCATAAGTCATCGAAGAATTTCTCTGCTTATTCATATGCTTATCCTAACACCTCTTATGTGAAACGAAATGGACTGGCTTCTATGCCACCTTTCGCGTATGGAGCTCGCAGAGTGATGAAATCTTTGCCACCCCTTCAGATGTGGGTGGTGAAGAAAAAGAACTAATCTCTTATGCAGGGTCAGGTCTCCAGACGTTCTTAAACGTCTGAAGAATTTGCTGGACACCTGAAAATGCCTGAAAGGACGCACATCCTCATATTGCTTTATCTGTTGTATTACTTGATGAAATTGATCTGATGAAATTGATGTCATATTCTTCACTGATGAAGTATATGAGTTTGTAAGCTGCACTAATTCATCTGCAGGATGATCAACCCAAAGCTAATGAGTGGGTCCTCGATAGTGGATGTACAAATCACATGACTGGTGACAACAATCTATTAATAGATGCTCCCTTATCTCCATCGCATCTGAAGCATATCATCTTTGCTGACAAAGATAAAAGTCAGGTATTGGGTCTAGGTAAGGTTGCGATCTCAAAGGATCGACACATGGACAAAGTCATGCTTGTCGAGTCCTTAGGATACAACCTCATGTCTGTCTCAATGCTTTGTGATCTTGATATGGTTGTTGTCTTTGGCAAGTATCATTGTGTTGTGATCATGGAATCTGACAATTCCAAAGTCTTTGAAGGCTTTAGGAGAGGAGATCTGTATATTGTTGATTTCTCTACAGGACCACAACAAGATGTATGTCTACTTGCAAAAGTTTCATAAGGCTGGCTATGGCATCGACGACTTGGTCATGCAGACATGAGGAATTTGCACACGCTTGCGAAGAAGAAGCATGTCATTGGCATTGAGAATGTCAAATTCCTCAAGGATCACCTGTGCGGAGCCTGTGAAGCTGGAAAGATGAACAAGGCCAAGCATCCAGTGAAGACTATCATGACTACTACTCGACCATTTGAATTGCTTCACATGGATCTTTTCGGTCCAAATCACTACTCGGCAGTCACAAATGATGCATCTCTCTATGGCTTCATTATTGTTGATGATTACTCTTGTTACACTTGAGTGCATATTGTCACTTACAAACATGAAGTGCAAGAAGTCTTCAAACGATTTTCTTCGAGGGCTTCAACCAACTTTGGTGTGAAGATAAAGCACATCAGGAGTGACAATGGAACTGAGTTCAAGAATTCTGGTCTTGATGACTATCTTGATGAACTTGGTATTACTCATGAGTTATCTTCTCCTTATACTCCTCAACAGAATGGTGTCGTGGAGCGCAAGAACAGGACTCTTTTTGAGATGGCTCGCACTATGCTTGAAGAATACAAGACACCTCGGCGTTTCTGGATTGATGCAATTGATACTATTTGCCACATCATCAACAGAGTATATCTTCACAAATTCTTCAAAAAGAATGCATACGAAATCCTCACTGATAAGAAACCCAGTGTGAGTTATTTCAAAGTCTTCGGTGCTAAATGTTGGATTAGAGATCCTCATCACAACTCAAAATTTTCACCGAAAGCACATGAAGGTTTTATGCTTGGTTATGGAAAGGACTCGCACACCTACAGAGTCTTCAACAATGTTCACCACAAAGTTGTTGAAACTATAGATGTGCAATTCGATGAAACTAATGGCTCACAAAGAGAGCACCTACCTTCTGTGATAGATGAACCAGCACCTGAGGAAACCATCAAATTCAAGGCTATAGAGGATGTCATTCCGACTGAAGAATCTTTTGAAGAATTCATTCCAGAACGTGAAGAACGTCGAGCTAATGCACCTGAAGAAAATGGTGCTGAAGAAAATGGTGCTGAAGAAAATGCTGATCAAATTCCTCGACGACAACCAGCTCCTCCTCGCGTTGCAAACGAAGTGCAAATTGAGAAAATCATCGATGACATTGAAGCACCAGGTCCTCTCACACGCTCAAGAGCTTCACATTTGTCTAAGTTTTGTGGGAACTTTGCTTTCGTCTCTATCACAGAGCCCACTAAGGTAGATGAAGCATTTATGGAGCCTGAGTGGATTCAAGCCATGCAAGAATAATTACATCAGTTCGAGCTCAACAACGTCTGGGAACTGGTCAAACGTCCAGATCCTCGCAAGCACAATATCATTGGCACAAAGTGGATCTACCGCAACAAGCAAGATGAAAATGGCCTTGTGGTGAGGAATAAGGCACGGCTTGTAGCTCAAGGCTACACACAGGTTGAAGGAATTGATTTCGATGAAACTTTTGCACCTGTTGCTAGACTTGAGGCTATTCGCATATTACTTGCTTATGCTAACCATCATGATATTACTCTATATCAAATGGATGTGAAAAGTGCATTCCTCAATCGTAAGCTTGAGGAAGAAGTATATGTTGCTCAACCCCCAGGTTTTGAAGATCCAAATCATCCTGACAAAGTCTTCAGACTCAATAAGGCCCTCTATGGCCTCAAGCAGGCCCCTCGGGCGTGGTATGATACTTTGAAGGAATTCCTCATGAAGAAAGGCTTCAAACCCGGTTCACCTGATCCTACCCTTTTCACTAAATCCTATGATGGTGAATTGTTTGTGTTCCAAATATATGTTGATGATATTATCTTTGGCTGTACTAACCAACGTTACACTGATGAATTTGGTTATATGATGAGGGAGGAATATGAAATGTCTATGATGGGAGAATTGAAATTCTTCTTAGGTCTTCAATTTCGTCAGCAACGCAATGGCATATTCATATCTCAGGAGAAATACCTCAAGGACTTATTGAGGAAATTCGGCATGCAAGATTGCAAAGGCGTAAAAATTCCTATGCCCACAAATGGCCATCTATGCACTGATGAAAATGGTATAGACTTCGATCAAGAGGTATGCCACTCCATGATTGGTTCTTTAGTGTACTTATGTGCATCTAGGCCAGATATTATGCTTAGTGTTTGCATGTGTGCCCGATTTCAAGCTACACCGAAGGAATCACACCATAAGGCTGTGAAGCATATTCGTCGATATCTAGCTCACACACCAACACTTGGATTATGGTACCCCAAGGGCTCGGCTTTTGATCTCATTGGATATTCAGACTCTGACTATGCTGGTGATCGTGTGGACCGCAAGTCAACATCAGGTACATGCCATTTCCTCGGACGATCTTTGGTCTGTTCGTCCTCGAAGAAACAGAACTACGTATCACTTTCTACTACTGAAGCTGAGTACATTGTTGCTGGTTCTTGCTGTGCTCAATTGCTATGGATGAAGCAAACTCTCAATGACTATAGCGTCAATGTGAAGAATGTGCCTCTCTACTATGACAATGAGAGCGACATCAAGATTGCTCATAACCCAGTTCAGCACTCGAAGACAAAGCACATTCAGATTCGTCATCATTTTCTTTGCGATCATGTGTTGAAGGGCGACATTTCTATTGAGCATGTGAAGACTGAAGAATAGCTAGCCGATATCTTGACAAAGCCCTTGGATGAGAAGAGATTTGGCAAGTTGCGGCGTGAGCTAAATATCTTAGAATCTTCGAATGTTCTTTGAAAAGGACACTCATCCTAACACTTATGCAAAATTGATGACTTAGATGTGCAACACATGAAGAAAAGTTTTCTTCAAATCACTGAAGAATAACACTCTAAGTGTGATGAAATTAACGAAGAATTTGATTCTCATAGCCCTACGACAATTGTACGTGGTGTCTGAAATCATCATTCTTATACGGTGGGTCACGCCACCACCCAAAAGTTGAAAATCTTCAATTTGAGTTTTTCCTCAGTTTTTGAAATTCCTCAGTTGTTCAATTTCTTCAACTTTGCATTGTCTTCTCTATTTCCATCGTTTTTCTTCATTGGCTATATATATATGAGTTCATGTCCTCTACATCATTCACTTATTGCTAATTCTTCAAGTTGCCTTTTCTGCTAAGTGAATGTGATCGGACCCTTCTCCCTCTATGCTATACTAAACCCAATCTATTCACAAATTCTTCATGTGCGTTCTATTTGAAACTCATTAAAAATCTTCAATGTGTCCTTGTCAGCTGAAGAATTTGCGAACGGAACGTTTAAGTTATCTTATCTAAATTTTTCGCTTTGTCGCTCATACCATTCCACATTCCACGATAACACTTATCTATTCACCCACGATCTCACACGATCGGCACCTCTCAGTACGTGGGTGACACATGTCAAGCGAATGAGAAGGGTCAGGGGCACGTTCGTCCAATTTCTTCGGGCGAACAGTTTTTCACTTCGGTTATAAATACCCCTCCCCCTCCTCACTTCTCTTTTACTCCGCTCGACCTCACTCCAACTCGAGCTTCTCAAACCCTAGCGTCGCCGCTACTTCATCGTCGCCGGTGAGGAAGAGCTTCACTGCCTCGACCTCGTCGCCGTCATACTCGTGCCGGCTACGGATTTCTTCACTCCGCCGCCGCCATAGCTGTCTTCCTCTGCCAAGTTAGGGCATGGAAGATCTGAACTGACGAATTTAACATCTACACTTCCCAGTTCGTCGTGTTTTTCGTCCAGGGTAATTAAAAGTTACTTTTACTGCCCTCTTTGATTCAAATGTTTTCTACAAAATCTTCAAAGGTGTTTTTTTTTCTTAAATCCTCACACACTAAAACACCTCACTTGTCATCTGTTCTTGATTCGTTTCTCTAAGCTATATTTTTCTTCATGATTCCTCAATTGTGTGGATTTTTGATCTGTACAACTCTAGAACCTAAGACAAAGAACGCTTAGTGAAATTCTTCAAGACTCATCTGGTCAAATTCCTCAAACCTGTTCTTTTTGCAAAATCTTCTAAGAACGCATATGACCTCTCCAAATTCCTCGTAACTATACTCTGTTCACAGGTATTCATGTCCGCTACTGAATCACTAGGTTCTCATCAACTTAACTCATTTGTAGCGTTCCTCGAAGAAAAGTTGCACACATATTCAAAAAATTCAGTTTCTCATATTCCTCAGCTGAAGAAAATGGCTGATGGAAAGAAGCCATAGAAATGAGGAAAGAGGCCTGAGGTCAATACTGCCTTTGAGATACCTGATGACATATACAGGGGGTATTGCACTCCTGATGAGGCCAAGTTTGGCAAGGAGGACAAAAATCAGCGCAAGGTGCTCATCCAAAGAATAGAGAGGAGATGTGCAAGGGAGTGGAGGGAGTACAGGTATGTTACTCCCAAGTATATGAAGAAATTCGCTCTAAATCCTCCATGCCCAAGACCTCCGTTGGCACCTGGCCAAGTAGCTGATCCCACCAGCCTCAAGCACGGTGAGGACTATCCTGACAAATGGGCCAAGCGACAGGCCAAACTAGCCAAACATTCAAGAGAAGTAGTGAGGAAATTTAATGAAGACTCTGCTGCTGCTGCCACTAATGAGGCCTCTGCAAGCAAGCCGAAGAAGGCCGTGGTAAAAAAGCATGCTCATAAGCCAAGTGCTTAACCTTCAATGCCCTCACGGCCAAGATCCTCAGCAATGCCCTCACGGCTAGATTCTTCAAAGCCCTCACGGCCAACTTCTGAAACTTCTCCAGCTCCTCCACCGAAGTCCTCAGCTGCTCCGTCCAAATCCTCAGCACCTGTGCATCTCGCCACGTGCCAAAGGACAACAGTCATCTCTATTGCCTTAGGAGCTTCTACTAGTTCCTCAGCTACACCAAATTATTCAACTGGCCCCTCTCTGCTGAAGAAAAAGGCCACTACTGGACGAGGCTCTCGCCCAAGTCCTCACAAGAAGCAGGTCACTTTTCAAGTGTCATCTGATGAAGACGAAGCTGATGATGAAGAACTTGCCAAAATCATCAGAGACAGGCAGGTCAAGGCCGCTAGAGCCAAAGGCACAAATGTGCCTCTTCTTTTGGATCCCAAGTTGATCCTTGATTACATTGATCTCTGGCACAAGGATCCAAATACTCCTATGCCTGACTTCAAACTGACTCCTGGTCAAAGTCATATGCTGACTGCCTTCATCCAAGAAGAAAAATAGAAATTTGAAAAGGAAAGGCAGATCAAGAAAGCGTAGTACAGGAAGGAGCGCTTCCTGAAGAAAAATGTTGTCTCTATGACAACTGAATAACTTGTCACTATTCAATCTGAGATCAAGAAACTCAGTGATGAATTTGACGTATACCGTGCTGACTAGCTTGGAGCCAAAGTCAGGTTTGTGAATTTGAATGAAAAGTTCACTTCCACTGTTGCAGCCCCAACGCAACAAGCAAATCCTTAGGCTGAAACATCTGCTCAGCCGACTAAAGAAAATTCCAGCACCACTGATGACAAGGAAACCCAAAGTACCAGGGCTGATGACTGCATTCCAGCCGCTGAAGAAATTGCCAGGGCAACCACTAGTGTTGCGCCTGAAGAAACTGAAGAAGTCAGGGCAACTGCATCAGTTGTGCCTGAAGAATTTGAACCAAATTCCTCTGCTCCTCCTGCGCCTACACCAACTCCGATCCTTCCATCTGCATCAGATGTGAAGAAGACCAAGGCTGCAGAGCGTGCAGTAGTGAAGAAAAGGAAGGCATCAACTTCATCAGATTCTTCAGCTCCGAAGAAGATGAAGCCATTGACCAGCTCTTATGCAAATCCAATTGATGCTATTCCTGTCTCATCCATGCCATCAAAGGACCTTGTTCCTTTTGATGAAGAATATGTGATTCCAAGTGAATCTGATGTTGGCATTCCCTTTGCTGCTTCGTCAGAGCAGTTGGATGAAGAAATTGAAGCGGATACAATCCCTTCAACCCCACAAGTCTCATCCCTCATGTCTCAGTTCACTGCTGAAGAGGCTGGCGTTGTAGAAGAAGAAGATGAAGATGTGGACATTGGGTGTACAACACCAGTGCTGAATGATGACTTTTGGGAAAGTCAGCACCCCAACTCTCCTCTGTTCACACCACTTCAACAAATTCCTTAGTCCCCTGTTAATACTGAAGTACAAATGGGATCTGAAGAACCTCGTGCAACTCCTTCTGTACATGAAGAGATTCCAGCCACTAGTGCTGAAGAAAATGTAAATGAAGAATTGAAGACCCAGGCTGCCACTAAAGAAGAAGCTGAAATTCCTAAGCCTGTGGAACCTGAGATTGTGATTCCTGAGGTAGTAATGCAATTGACTGATACTCCTCAGCCCAAGCCAAAGGATCCATTCTCGAAGAAGCAGAAATTCAAGGCTGATGACTTCTTCGACGAGCACGTGTTCTTCACTCATTATAATCCTTATGACTCTTCTTGTCTTAGAAGGAAGCGCTTCTGGACTGCCAACCAGGAAAACTTCTATTCCTCACTGCTTTTCAACAAGGATAAAGTCTTCGACCACGAGCACATTCCTCATGTGGATATGGAATCCCTGTTGTGCTTCTCTCCTGTCCTCAGTGTGCTTCATGACGCATGCCTCCTCAACTTTTGCTCTGACATTGTAGATTGGAATGAAGAGCTTATTCTTCAGTTCTACGCAACAATGTAAGTGCATCTAGTGCCACCCCTAGTTGATTTTGGAGTATTGACGACAAACCTGGTTGAGGGACTAATGTGTTTGGGAGAATTGCAGGATAACACAGGTAGTAGTCCCTCATTGATTCGGTTTACCTGCCGGAGATGACCCCTAAAAATGTATGAAGACATTGAAGACAATGGTGGTACGTGAAGATATTCACATTGAATACTATGACTAGACAAGACATCGTGTGAAGACTATGGAGCGCGAAGACTTAGTTGTTTTGTTGTTTCCTTTTCTTCTTTGTTGAGTCATAGGAACCACCGTACTGTTAAGTGGGGTCCCAGTGAACAAAGTCAGAGTGACTGAAGTGATGCTCAACCAAATCCTATGTCTTCAAGTGAAGACAATGAGAGCGAATCTTATCCAGAGCTGGATGAGTCAGCTTTACTTGTAGCCCAAGTCTAGCTACCGCGTGTGTTTGAAATCTGACCGTTGGAACACGTGTCAGTTCCTTTGTGACCCAGGGTCATATCGGACAAATCAGGTCGGGTTGCCTAGTGGCTATAAATAGCCCACCCCCTACACCATGAATTGGTGGCTGCTCAGAGTTAGTGCACGTTTCGTTTGAGAGCAACCCACCCCGAAGCTTTTGAGAGAGAGAAATCCTTGCGTGGACAAAGCCCAAACACCCAGAGCCAAAGAGTGTTAGGCATCACTGAAGTCTTTCTGTCCGTGTGCCTGAAGACTTGTTACACTTGAGGACTGTGAATCCTCCAGCCGGTTAGGCATCGCGTTCTGAGCATCCAAGAGTCATTGTGGATCGCCGGTGAACAAAGTCTGTGAAGGTTTGGAAGTCTACCTTGAAGACTTACCAGAGTGATTGGGCGAGGACTGGGTGTCCTTAGCTCAAGGGGAATAAGGTGAAGACACGGTCTTCTGAGTTAAATCTCAGCCTCCCTAACCAGACGTACCGTTGTCACAGCAACTGGAGCTGGTCCAACAAATCCTTGTCTTCGCCAAGTGACTGGTTCTATCGTCTCCCTCTCTTTATTTACAGTTTGTCTTCGTGAAGTCATTGCCTGTTTGCACTACCTGTTTGACTTCACTGTCTGACTACTATTGTTGTTTGGCTTCATTCTATCTTCCATCCTGATCTTTACTACCTAGCTACTATTAGTCTTCGTGCTTTCACTTCATTGAATACTTGACTATGGCTTGCTTAGTGTAGTCTACCTTCCGCTGCATATCAATAGGTTCATTTCTATTGTTTGTCTTCGAAACTCTCATGTTTTGAAGACTTTCATAAAAATCGCCTATTCACCCCCTCTAGTCGATAACTAACACTTTCAATTGGTATCAGAGCAAGGTACTCCCTTGTTCTGTGTGATTCGGTTTAACCACCTGGAGTTTTAGCTATGTCGACTGTAGGGATAATCAAAGTCTCCATTGCTTGCCCCGTCTTCGATGGAACTGAATATCCCTACTGGAAGAATAAGATGCGCATGCATCTTGAAGCGATTAATGTCGACCTCTGGTATGTTGTCAAGAATGGTGTTCCCAAGACTGGTGAAGGTCTCACCCCTGCTGATGTCAAGAAGTTTATTCAACTGGATTCTACTGCCAAGAACATCATCTGTGGTCATCTGACCAAAGGACAGTATGGCCGTGTGAGTGCTCTGGAAACGTCGAATCTAGTCTAGGACTGGCTCTCCAAGGTCAACGAAGGCGTCTCAACCCAGAGAGATCAAAGGATCAGTGTTCTTCACAACCTCTTCAACCGTTTCAAGAGAAACAACAATGAGAATGTCCAGCTCATGTTTGATCGCCTCACTGGCATCACAAATGAGCTTCGTGCTCTCGGCGCCACTGAGATCACCAAGCATGAAATCGTCAAGACACTGCTGAGATCACTTGATAGCTCGTTCGACACCCTTGCCTTGATGATACAAGACCGCCCTGACTTCAAGACACTCGATCCGTCTGACATACTTGAGAGGCTCAATGATAACCCACAAGTATAGGGGATCGCAATAGCTTTCGAGGGTAGAGTATTCAACCCAAATTTATTGATTCGACACAAGGGGAGCCAAAGAATATTCTCAAGTATTAGCACCTGAGTTGTCAATTCAACCACATGTGGAAACTTAATATCTACAGCAAATGGTTTAGTAGCAAAGTAATATGATAGTGATGGTAACAGTAACGAGAGAGTAACGAAAGCAAAGTCATGTTTTAGGTATTTTGTAGTGATTGTAACGATAGCAACGAAAAAGTAAATAAGCGTAAACCAGTATATGGAAAACTCGTAGGCAATGGATCGGTGATGGAGAATTATGCCGGATGCGATTCATCACGTAATGGTCATAAACTAGGGTCACACAGAACTAGCTCCAGTTCATTGATATAATGTAGGCATGTATTCTGAACATTGGCATACGTGCTTATGGAAAAGAACTTGCATGACATCTTTTGTCCTACCCTCCCGTGGCAGCGGGGTCCTTCCAGAAACTAAGGGATATTAAGGCCTCCTTTTAATAGAGAACTGGAACAAAGCATTAACACATAGTGAATACATGAACTCCTCAAACTACGGTCATCACCGGTAAGTATCCCGATTATTGTCACTTCGGGGTTAACGGATCATAACACATAGTAGGTGACTATAGACTTGCAAGGGATCAAGAACTCTCATATATTGATGAAAACATAATAGGTTCAGATCTGAAATCATGGCACTCGGGCCCTAGTGACAAGCATTAAGCATAGCAAAGTCATAACAACATCAATCTCAGAACATAGTGGATACGAGGGATCAAACCCTAACAAAACTAACTCGATTACATGATAAATCTCATCCAACCCATCACCGTCCAGCAAGCCTATGATGGAATTACTCACGCACGGCGGTGAGAATCATGAAATTGGTGATGGAGGATGGTTGATGATGACGACGGCGACGAATCCCCCTCTCCGAAGCCCCGAACGGACTCCAGATCAGCCCTCCCGAGAGGTTTTAGGGCTTGGCGGCGGCTCCGTATCGTAAAACGCGATGAATTCTTCTTTCTGATTTTTTTATCCCCGAAACTCAATATATTGACGTGGAGTTGGAGTCGGAGACTCAACATGGGGCCCACGAGGTAGGGGGCGCGCCCTAGGGGGGCGCCCCCACCCTCGTGAGAAGGGTGTGGGCCCCCTGGTCTTTATCTTTGGCGAGGATTTTTTATTATTTATTGTAAGGTATTCCGTGGAGTTTTAGGTCATTCCGAGAACTTTTGTTTTCTACACATAAAACAACATCATGGCAATTCTGCTGAAAACAGCGTCAGTCCGGGTTAGTTCCATTCAAATCATACAAGTTAGAGTCCAAAACAAGGGCAAAAGTGTTTGGAAAAGTAGATACGTTGGAGACGTATCAACTCCCCCAAGCTTAAACCATTGCTTGTCCTCAAGCAATTCAGTTGACAAACTGAAAGAAATAAAGAAAAACTTTTACAAACTCTGTTTGCTCTTGTTGTTGTAAATATGTCAAGCTAGCATTCAAGTTTTCAGCAAAGATTATAACTAACCACATTTGCAGTAATTCTCAGATCTCATGATTACTCATATCAATAGCATAATCAACTAGCAAGGCATAATAATAAATCTCGAATGACAACACTTTCTCAAAACATTCATAATATGATATAACAAGATGGTATCTCGCTAGCCCTTTCTGAGACCGCAAAACATAAATGCAGAGCACCTTTAAAGATCAAGGACTGACTAGACATTGTAATTCATGGTAAAAGAGATCCAATCATAGTCACACTTAAGATAAATTAACAGTAACGAATGCAAATGACAGCTGCGCTCTCCAGCTAGTGCTTTTTAATAAGAGGGTGATGACTCAACATAAAAGTAAATAGATAGGCCCTTCGCAGAGGGAAGCAGGGATTTGTAGAGGTGTGAGAGCTTGGTTTTGAAATAGAGATAAATAATACTTTCAGCGGTATACTTTCATTGTCAACATAACAACCAAGAGATGGTGATACCTTCCATGCTACACACATTATATGCAGTTCCCAAACAGAATGGTAAAATTTATACTCCCCCTCCACCAACAAACATCAATCCATGGCTTGCTCAAAACAACGAGTGCCTCCAACATACATCAGGTCCCAGGGGGAGTTTTGTTTGCAATTATTTTGATTTAGTTTGCATAAAGCATGGGACTGGCATCCCAGTGACCAGCCATTTATCTCGTGAGTGAGGAGCGGAGTCCACTCCTCTTGAGAATAACCCGCCTAACATGGAAGATACGAACAGCCCTAGTTGATACATGAGCTATTCACGCATACAAAACAGGATATTTATTTGAAGGTTTAGAGTTTGGCACATACAAATTTACTTGGAACGGCAGGTAGATACCGCATATAGGAAGGTATAGTGGACTCATTTGGAATAACTTTGGGGTTTAAGGGATTGGATGCACAAGCAATATTCCCGCTTAGTACATGTGAAGGCTAGAAAAAAACTGGGAAGCGACCAACTAGAGAGCGACAACAGCCATGTACATGCATTAAAATTAATAAACATTGGATGCAAGCATGAGTAGGATATAATCCACCATGAACATAAATATCGTGAAGGCTATGTTGATTTTGTTTCAAGTACATGCGTGAACATGTGCCAAGTCAAGTCACTTAAATCATTCAAAAGAGAATACCACCCTATCATACCACATCATAACCATTCTAATAGCATGTTGGCACGCAAGGTAAACCATTATAACTCATAGTTAATCAAGCATGGCACAAGCAACTATGATCTCTAATTGTCATTGCAAACATGTTTATTCATAACAAGCCGGATCAAGAATGATGAACTCATCATATTTACAAAAACAAAAGAGGTTGAGTTCATACCAGCTTTTCTCATCTCAGTCAGTCCATCATATATCATCATAATTGCCTTTCACTTGCACGACCAAACGATGTGAATAATAATAAGAGTGCACGTGCATTGGACTAAGCTGGAATATGCGAGCATTCAATAAACAGGAGAAGAAAAGCAATACGGGCTCTTTTGTCAGATCAACAATAATGCATATGAGAGCCACTTCATCACTTTAATTATGGTCTTCTCCTGTCGACCCCAAAAGAAAGAAAAGAAATAAAACTATTTACACGGGAAAGCTCCCAACAAGCAAAAAGAAGAACGGGAAATATATTTTGGGGTTTTCTTTTTAATTACTACTACAAGCATGGAAAGTAAACTGATTAAAAGCTACAACTAATTTTTTTTGGTTTTTCTTAAGGTTTATTAAACACACAAGAAGAAAGCATAAAAAGGAAAGTAAACTAGCATGGATGATGCAATGAAAAAGTATGAGCACCGACATCTAGCAATGAGTGTGTGTGAACATAAATGTAATGTCGGTGGGAAATACGTACTCCCCCAAGCTTAGGATTTTGGCCTAAGTTGGTCTATGGCCACGGCTGGCCTGGCAGATATCCATAATAATAGTTGTTGGGGTCATACTATGATGAGGAAGAAGAAGACTTCGATTGCCATTGGCTGACAGCCACCTCCGGATCCCAAGAATAAACAGACTGTCGTGGAGGCTCCTCTTGTGGTTCCGGTTCCGGGGCTGGTGCAGGGTTCCGGTAGGCTTGGATAGCCGTCAACGGAACAAGGTACATGCCTACAGTCAAATCAAACAAAGAAAGACCAGGCAAGGTAATAGTCTTAGGATGATGTTTATTAAAGAACAATTGATATTTAAGCTCTCCTGCCCTATTCTTAATAATAAAATCATGTGCTACCATACTTTTATGATCTAGATAAACACGGGGTAGCACTTTTTCTTCCTTTTCAGCATGCCTAATAGGTATGTTAAAATGTGCAGCTGGGCGTGAGGCATAAATGCCTCCAAAGATGTGGCCTTTGGTACGATTCATACTTAACCGTCTAGCAATAATGCCGCCAATACTAAAAGTGTTATCACTGTATAAACCGTGGAGCAGAATAATGATATCAGGGATGCTAAGGTTTCCACAGTTTCCGCGCCCAATTAAGCAACGACTAGCAAATAATGCAAAGTAACGTAAAACAGGAAAATGTATGCTAATGATTCGTGCATCGAAAACCTTCCTAGTTTCTCCTACAGTAATAGTATTAATGAACCCTTCCACATCATCATGATGTGGTTCTTCTGTCTTGCCCTCAAAAGGGACTAAACAAATCTGACAAAAATCATAAAGTGACATCTCCTTATGCTCATCATATAAATGAAACCCCACCATAGGTGGTGAGTTCCTAGAATGAAAATGAATGTTTTGCACAAAGGTATTTGTGAGTAAGAGATACTGATCGCATTGGTCGTGGAGGAAAGCGGTGAGGCCTGCATTATGAGCCAATTCATAAAAATCTTCATAGATACCGGCTGCTCTCAAGAAATCATCAGAAGGCCGTTCACACGCCCGAATCTCCGTGGTGCGCGGCAAATTATACTTAGGCTTCGGTGCCTTTTCCTTCGAGCTTTGGATTGACGAGCCCCTCAAAAATCTCTTCATTATTCTCTAAAAAATTCTGAAATTTTTAGTAACTTCAAAATAGATGTAAACCAAACTCAATAATATTGATAGCAACTACTCCTACAAGTGCCTAGGGCCTATATCATGCATCAAAACTACTTTTGACCATATAAATTTGACATGCAAGCTCAAGAAAAGGGTCACCTAAGCAGCAAAAAATTGCAATGAATAAAGCACTAGAACAAAAACTAATTGTACCAATGGAGGAGTCACATACCAAGGAACAATCTCCCCAAGCAGTTTTGTGAGAGGTGCTTTGAGCAAGGAGATCGAAAATGGCAGCAAAGAGGGCTGGAACCTGTGTTTGAGTTGGTTTTTCATGTTTGTGGGAGGAAGAAGAAGAGGATCGGTGCAGGAATAAGTGGAGGAGGGCCACCATGGGCCCACGAGGCAGGGGGCGCGCCCTAGGGGGGTAGGCGCGCCCTCCACCCTCGTGGAAAGGTGGCTGACCCCCCTGGTGTGTTCTTTGTTCCATAAATCCTCAAATATTCTAGAAAAATCATATTTAATTTTCAGGGCATTCGGAGAACTTTTATTTTCGAGATATTTTTATATTGCACGGATAATCAGATAACAGACAGAAAATTATTTATTTTATTTTATTTAATATAAATAACAGAAAGTATAGTGAGGGTACATAAATTTGTGCTTCTAGTTTCATCCTTCTCATGGTCATCAAAAGGAATCCACTAACAAGGTTGATCAAGTCTTGTTAACAAACTCATTCTGATTAACAAGAAACCGGAGAAATTTCGAATAACACTAAGTTTCCTCAACGGGGATATGCACATCCCCAATAATAAGTATATCATATTTCTTCTTGACAGTACGAAGAGGAAATTCAAAACCTCCAAATATAATCGATGGATTTTTTCTGATAGAATTGATACTATGAACTTGAGGTTGTTTCCTCGAAAAATGTACCGTATACTCATTACCATTAACATGAAAAGTGACATTGCCTTTAGTGCAATCAATAACAGCCCCTGCAGTATTAATAAAAGGTCTTCCAAGAATAATAGACATACTATCGTCCTCGGGAATATCAAGAATAACAAAGTCCGTTAAAATAGTGACGTTTGCAACCACAACAGGCACATCCTCACAAATACCGACAGGTATAGCTGTTGATTTATCAGCCATTTGCAAATATATTTTAGTAGGTGTCAACTTATTCAAGTCAAGTCTATGATATAAAGAGAGAGGCATAACACTAACACTGGCTCCAAGATCACATAAAGCAGTTTTAACATAGTTTCTTTTAATGGAGCATGGTATAGTGGGTACTCCTGGATCTCCAAGTTTCTTTGGTATTCCACCTTTAAAAGTATAATTAGCAAGCATGGTGGAAATTTCAGCTTCAGATATCTTTATTTTATTTGTAATAATATCTTTCATGTACTTAGCATAAGGATTTGTTTTGAGTATATCAGTTAATCGCATACGCAAAAAGATAGGTCTAATCATTTCAGCAAAACGCTCAAAATCCTCATCATCCTTTTTTCTTGGATGGTTTGGGAGGAAACGACATGGGTTTCTGAGCCCAAGGTTCTCTTTCCTTACCATGTTTCCTAGCAACAAAATCTTTCTTATCATAACGTTGATTCTTTGATTGTGGGTTATCAAGATCAACAACAGGTTCAATTTCTACATCATTATCATTACTAGGTTGAGCATCATTATGAACATTATCATTAACATTTTCATTAGGTTCATGTTCATAACCAGATTGAGTTTCAGCATCAGAAATAAAGATATCATTTGGATTATCAGGTGATTCGGCAATAGGTTCACTAAAAGTTTGCACAGTTCTATCATTTTTCTTTTTCTTCCTTTTAGAAGAACTAGGTGCATCAATATTATTTCTCTAAGAATCTTGCTCAATTCTCTTAGGGTGGCCTTCAGGATACAAAGGTTCCTGAGTCATTCTACCAGTTCTAGTAGCCACTCTAACATCATAATAATTTTTCTTACTATTTATTTCATTGAGCAATTCTTTTTGAGCTTTAAGTACTTGTTCTACTTGAGTGGTGACCATGGAAGCATGTTTACTAATAAGTTTAAGTTCATCTTTGAGATTAGCCATATAATCACCCAAGTGTCCAAGCATATTTGAATTATATTTTTAGTTGTCTACCAAAATAAGCATTGAAGTCTTCTTGCTTAGCCATAAATTTATCAAACTCATCTAAGCATGGGCTAGCAATTTTAGTAAATGGGATTACAGTTTTATCATATCTATAGAGAGAATTTACCTTTACTACCTGTGTCGGGTTATCGAGGTCTGGAGGTTCTTCAATAAATAAAGGATTAAGATCATATGTTTCTTCGACAGGCGGTAAATTAAGACCATGTATTTCTTCAATAGGAGGTAAATTCTTAACAGCTTCAGCTTTAATACCTTTTTCTTTCATAGATTTCTTTGCCTCTTGCATATCTTTGGGACTGAGAAATAGAATACCTCTCTTCTTCGGAGTAGGTTTAGGAATAGGATCATTAATTGGAGCAGGAGCTGGCTCAGGAGGTGCCCAATTATTTTCATTTATCAACATATTGTTCAATAAGATTTCAGCTTCATCTGGTGTTCTTTCCCTGAAAAGAGAACCATCACAACTATCCTGGTAATCTCTGGAAGCATCGGTTAGTCCATTATAAAAGATACCAAGTATTTCATTTTTCTTAAGAGGATGATCAGACAAAGCATTAAGTAACTTGAGAAGCCTCCCCCAATCTTGTGGGAGACTCTCTTCTTTAATTTGCACAAAGTTGTATATTTCCTTTAAAGCAGCTTGTTTCTTATGAGTAGGGAAATATTTAGCAGAGAAGTAATAGATCATATCCTGGGGACTTCGCACACAACCTGTATCAAGAGAATTAAACCATATCTTAGCATCACCCTTTAATGAGAACGGAAATATTTTAAGGATATAAAAGTAGCGATATCTCTCATCCTTAGTGAACAGGGTGGCTATATCATTTAATTTAGTAAGATGTGCCACAACAGTTTCAGATTCATAACCATGAAAAGGATCAGATTCAACCAAAGTAATTATATCAGGATCAACAGAGAATTCATAATCCTTATCAGTAACACAGATAGGTGAAGTAGCAAAAGGAGGGCCAGGTCTCATCCTAGCATTTAGAGATTGCTTACTCCATTTAGCTAATAATTTTTTAAGTTCGGTTCTATTTCTGCAAGCTAAAATGGCAAAAGAAGCTTCTTGATCAAATAAATAACCCTTGGGAATAACAAGTGATTCTTCATCATCACTTTCATCAGTATCATCAGATTCAATATTTTCCATTTCTCTAGCCCTAGCAAGTTGTTCATCGAGAAAATCACTAAGTGGCATAGTAGTATCAGGCATAGAGGTAGTTTCATCATAAGTATCATGCATAGCAGAAGTGGCATCATCAATAACATGTGACATATCAGAATGAATAGCAGAAGCAGGTGTAGGTGTCACAAATTTACTCATAACATAAGGTGAATCAAGTGCAGAGCTAGATGGCAGTTCCTTACCTCCCCTCGTAGTTGAGGGATAAATCTTGGTTTTTGGATCTCTCAAGTTCTTCATAGTGTCCAGCAGATATAAATCCCAAGTGACTCAAAGAATAGAGCTATGCTCCTCGGCAACAGCGCCAGAAATTAGTCTTGATAACCCACAAGTATAGGGGATCACAACAACTTTCGAGGGTAGAGTATTCAACCCAAATTTATTGATTCGACACAAGGGGAGCCAAAGAATATTCTCAAGTATTAGCAGCTGGGTTGTCAATTCAACCACACCTGGAAACTTAATATCTGCAGCAAATGGTTTAGTAGCAAAGTAATATGATAGTGATGGTAACGGTAACAAGAGAGTAATGAAAGCAAAGTAATGTTTTTGGTATTTTGTAGTGATTGTAACGATAGCAACGGAAAAGTAAATAAGTGTAAACCAGTATATGGAAAACTCGTACGCAATGGATCGGTGATGGAGAATTATGCCGGATGCGGTTCATCATGTAACAGTCATAACCTAGGGTAACACAGAACTAGCTCCAGTTCATTGATATAATGTAGGCATGTATTCCGAACATAGTCATACGTGCTTATGGAAAAGAACTTGCATGACATCTTTTGTCCTACCCTCCCGTGGCAGCGGGGTCCTTACGGAAACTAAGGGATATTAAGGCCTCCTTTTAATAGAGAACCGGAACAAAGCATTAACACATAGTGAATACATGAACTCCTCAAACTACGGTCATCACCGGTAAGTATCCCGATTATTGTCACTTCGGGGTTAACGGATCATAACACATAATGGGTGACTATAGACTTGCAAGATAGGATCAAGAACTCTCATATATTGATGAAAACATAATAGGTTCAGATCTGAAATCATGGCACTCGGGCCCTAGTGACAAGCATTAAGCATAGCAAAGTCATAGCAACATCAATCTCCGAACATAGTGGATACTGGGGATCAAACCCTAACAAAACTAACTTGATTACATGATAAACCCCATCCAACCCATCACCGTCCAGCAAGCCTACGATGGAATTACTCATGCACGGCGGTGAGCATCATGAAATTGGTGATGGAGGATGGTTGATGATGACGACGGCGACGAATCCCCCTCTCCGGAGCCCCGAACGGACTCCAGATCAGCCCTCCCAAGAGGTTTTAGGGCTTGGCGGTGGCTCCGTATCATAAAACATGATGAATTCTTCTTTCTGATTTTTTTTCTCCCTGAAACTCAATATATGGAGGTGGAGTTGGAGTCGGAGACGCAACAGGGGGCCCACGAGGTAGGGGGCGCGTCCTAGGGGGTGGGGGGGCGCCCCCCACCCTCGTGAGAAGGGTGTGGGCCCCCTGGTCTTCATCTTTGGCGAGGATTTTTTATTATTTATTGTAAGGTATTCTGTGGAGTTTCAGGTCATTCCAAGAACTTTTATTTTCTGCACATAAAACAACATCATGGCAATTCTACTGAAAACAGCGTCAGTCTGGGTTAGTTCCATTCAAATCATACAAGTTAGAGTCCAAAACAAGGGAAAAAGTGTTTGGAAAAGTAGATACGTTGGAGACGTATCACTCAACACACATGAGTTCCAGCTATTTGAGAAAAGAGATATTTATGGTCCCAAGTATGGCCGAACTCGCGCTTTGAAGGCAAAAGCTATTTCATCATCTGAAGAAGAATCTGACTGCAGTTCTGGTGATCCTGAATACATTGGAAAGGAGCTTGCTATGCTTGTGAAGAAGTTCCAGAAGTTCACTAAGAAGAAGGGCTTCAGAAAGTCTTCACGGTCCAACTCAAGAAATGATGAAGCTTCCACTCATGACTACAAGAATAGAACGTGTCACAAGTGCAAGAAACATGGACACTACAGCTCTGAGTGTCCACAGCGGGACAATGAGAACAAGAAGAAGAAGAGCAAGGAATATGATTCTGATGACAAGAAGAAGAAGAAATCCTCAAGGTCTTCTTCCAAGTCCTCGTGCAAGTCTTCATCACATAAGAAGAGCTCATCTGGCAAGGCTCGTGCTTTTGTTGGCAAGTAGATGGATTCAGAGGAGGAGTCTGCTTCTGAGGAGGCGTAGGTGGAATCAGAATAGGAGTATGACCCTGGCGTTGCAAGTCTGGCTCTAGCTACAACCTACGTTGCCAAGTCCATCTTCAACACTGAAGACAATGGCCCCGTCACCAATGATGATGCTATTGGGGAACGTAGTAATTTCAAAATTTTCCTACGCACATGCAAGATCATGGTGATGCATAGCAATGAGAGGGGAGAGTGTTTCCTACGTACCCTCGTAGACCGGCAACGGAAGCGTTGACACAACGTAGAGGAAGTAGTCATACGTCTTCCCGATCCGACCGATCCAAGTACCGAACGTACGGCACCTCCAAGTTTTGCACACGTTCAACTCCGTGACGTCCCTCGAGCTCTGATCCAGCTGAATGTTGAGGGAGAGTTTCGTCAGCACGACGGCGTGATGACGGTGATGATGTTCTACCGACGCAGGGCTTCGCCTAAGCACCGCTATGATATGACCGAGGTGGAATATGGTGGAAGGGGGCACCGCACATGGCTAAGGAACGATCACGAAGATCAACTTGTGTGTCATGGGGTGCCCCCTGCCCCCGTATATAAAGGAGGGAGGTGCGGCCGGCCCCTAGGGGTGCGCCTGGAGGATTCCTACTCCCACCGGGAGTAGGACTCCCCCCTCTTGCCTTGTTGGAGAAGGAAAGGGGAAGGGGGAAAGAGGAAAGGGGGGCGCCCCCCCCCCCTTCCTTGTCCTATTCAGACTAGGGGGGAGGGGGCGCGCGGCCTGCCCTAGCCGGCCCTCCTCTTCTCCCTTAGGGCCCATGTAGGCCCATTAACCCCCCCCCCCCCCCGGGGGGGGGGGGGGGGGGGGGGTTCCGGTAACCCCCCAGTACTCCGGTAAAATCCTGATTTCACCCGGAACGATTCCGATATCCAAATATAGGCTTCCAATATATCAATCTTTATGTATCGACCATTTCGAGACTCCTCGTCATGTCCGTGATCACATCCGGGACTCCAAACAACCTTCGGTACATCAAAACACAAAAACCCTAATTACGATCGTCACCAAACTTTAAGCGTGCGGACCCTACGGGTTCGAGAACTATGTAGACATGACCGAGACACGTCTCCGGTCAATAACCAATAGCGGAACCTGGATGCTCATATTGGTTCCTACATATTCTACAAAGATCTTTATCGGTCAAACCGCATAACAACATATGTTTGTTCCCTTTGTCATCGGTATGTTACTTGCCCGAGATTCGATCGTCGGTATTCCAATACCTAGTTCAATCTCGTTACCGGCAAGTCTCTTTACTCGTTCCGTAACACATCATTCCGCAACTAACTCATTAGTTGCAATGCTTGCAAGGCTTAAGTGATGTGCATTACCGAGAGGGCCCAGAGATACCTCTCCGACAATCAGAGTGACAAATCGTAATCTCGAAATACGCCAACCCAACAAGTACCTTTGCAGACACCTGTAGAGCACCTTTATAATCACCCAATTACGTTGTGACATTTGGTAGCACACAAAGTGTTCCTCCGGTAAACGGGAGTTGCATAATCTCATAGTCATAGGAACATGTATAAGTTATGAAGAAAGCAATAGCAACAAACTAAACGATCAAGTGCTAAGCTAACGGAATGGGTCTCAAGTCAATCACATCATTCTCCTGATGATGTGATCCCATTAATCAAATGACAACTCATGTCTATGGCTAGGAAACATAACCATCTTTGATCAATGAGCTATTCAAGTAGAGGCATACTAGTGACACTCTATTTGTCTATGTATTCACACATGTATTATGTTCCCAGTTAATACAATTCTAGCATGAATAATAAACATTTATCATGATATAAGGAAATAAATAATAACTTTATTATTGCCTGTAGGGCATATTTCCTTCAGTCTCCCACTTGCACTAGAGTCAATAATCTAGTTCAGATCACCATGTGATTTAATACCAATATTTCACATCACCATGTGATTAACACTCATAGTTCACATCAACATGTGACCAACACCCAAAGGGTTTACTAGAGTCAATAATCTAGTTCACATCGCTATGTGATTAACACCCAAAGAGTACTAAGGTGTGATCATGTTTTGCTTGTGAGAGAAGTTTAGTCAACGGGTCTGCCACATTCAGATCCGTAAGTATTTTGCAAATTTCTATGTCAACAATTCTCAGCATGGAGCTACTCTAGCTAATTGCTCCCACTTTCAATATGTATACAGATTGAGATTTAGGGTCATCTGGATCAGTGTCAAAATTTGCATCAATGTAATCCTTTACGACAAACCTTTTTGTCACCTCCATAATCGAGAAACATATCCTTATTCCACTAAGGATAATTTTGACCGTTGTCTAGTGATCTACTCCTATATCACTATTGTACTCCCTTGCCAAAAACAGTGTAGGGTATACAATAGATTTGGTACACAGCATGGCATACTTTATAGAACCTATGGCCAAGGCATAGGGAATGACTTTCATTCTCTTTCTATCTTCTGTCGTGGTCGGGCTTTGAGTCTTACTCAATTTCACACCTTGTAACACAGGCAAGAACTCTTTCTTTGACTGTTCCATTTTGAACTACTTCAAAAACTTGTCAAGGTATGTACTCATTGAAAACTTATCAAGCGTCTTGATCTATCTCTATAGATCTTGATGCTCAATATGTAAGTAGCTTCACCGAGGTCTTTCTTTGAAAAACTCCTTTGAAACACTCCTTTATGCTTTCAGAATAATTCTACATTATTTCCGATCAACAATATGTCATACACATATACTTATCGGAAATGTTGTAGTGCTCCCACTCACTTTCTTATAAATACAGGCTTCACCGCAAGTCTGTATAAAACTATATGCTTTGATCAACTTATCAAAGCGTTTATTCCAACTCCGAGAGGCTTGCACCAGTCCATAAATGGATCGCTGGAGCTTGCACACTTTGTTAGCTCCCTTTGGATCGACAAAACCTTCCAGTTGCATCATATACAACTCTTCTTCCAGAAATCCATTCAGGAATGCAGTTTTGACATCCATCTGCCAAATTTCATAATCATAAAAAGCGGCAATTGCTAACATGATTCGGACAGACTTAAGCATAGATACGAGTGAGAAACTCTCATCGTAGTCAACACCTTGAACTTGTCGAAAACCTCTTTGCGACAATTCTAGCTTTGTAGATGGTAACACTACTATCAGCGTCTGTCTTCCTCTTGAAGATCCGTTTAATCTCAATGGCTCGCCGATCATTGGGCAAGTCAATCAAAGTCCATACTTTGCTCTCATACATGGATCTCATCTCAGATTTCATGGCCTCAAGCCATTTCGCGGAATCTGGGCTCATCATCGCTTCCTCATAGTTCGTAGGTTCGTCATGGTCAAGTAACATGACCTCCAGAACAGGATTACCGTACCACTCTGGTGCGGATCTCACTCTGGTTTACTTACGAGGTTCGGTAGTAAATTGATCTGAAGTTACATGATCATCATCATTAGCTTCCTCACTAATTGGTGTAGTAGTCACAGGAACAGATTTCTGTGATGAACTACTTTTCAATAAGGAAGCAGTTACAGTTACCTCATCAAGTTCTACTTTCCTCCCACTCAGTTCTTTCGAGAGAAACTCCTTCTCTAGAAAGGATCCATTCTCAGCAATGAATATCTTGCCTTCGGATCAGTGATAGAAGGTGTACCCAACATTTTCTTTTGGGTATCCTATGAAGATTTACTTCTCCGATTTGGGTTCGAGCTTATCATGTTGGAACTTTTTCACATAAGCATCGCAGTTCCAAACTTTAAGAAACGACAGCTTTGGTTTCTCGCCAAACCATAGTTCATACGGTGTCGTCTCAACGGATTTAGATGGTGCCCTATTTAACGTGAATGTAGCTGCCTCTAATTCATAACCCCAAAACGATAGTGGTAATCGGTAAGAGACATCATAGATCGCACCATATCTAATAAAGCACGGTTACGACGTTCGGACACACCATTACACTGTGGTGTTCCAGGTGGCATGAGTAGTGAAACTATTTCACATTGTTTTAACTGAAGGCCAAACTCGTAACTCAAATATTTTACTTCTGCGATCATATCGTAGAAACTTTTATTTTTGTTACAATGATTCTCCACTTCACTCTGAAATTCTTTGAACTTTTCAAATATTTCAGACTTGTGTTTCATCAAGTAGATATACTCATATCTTCTCAAATCATCTGTGAAGATTAGAAAATAATGATACCTGCCGCGAGCCTCAATATTCATCGGACCAGATACATGAGTATGTATGATTTCCAACAAATATGTTGCTCGCTCCATTGTTCCGGAGAATGGAGTCTTAGTCATCTTGCCCATGAGGCATGGTTTGCAAGCATCAACTGATTCATAATCAAGTGATTCCAAAAGCCCATCAGCATGGATTTTCTTCATGCGCTTTACACCAATATGACCTAAATGGCAGTGCCACAAATAAGTTGCACTATCATTATTAACTTTGCATCTTTTGGCTTCAATATTATGAAAATGTGTATCACCATGATCGAGATCGAACAAACCATTTTCATTGGGTGTATGACCATAGAAGGTTTTATTCATGTAAACAGAACAACAATTATTCTCTAACTTACATGAATAACCGTATTGCAATAAACATGATCCAATCATATTTATGTTCAACGCAAACACCAAATAACATTTATTTAGGTTCAACACTAATCCCGAAAGTATAGGGAGTGTGCGATGATGATCATATCAATCTTCGAACCACTTCCAACACACATCGTCACTTCACCCTTAACTAGTCTCTGTTTATTTTGCAACTCCCATTTCGAGTTACTACTCTTGGCAACTGAACCAGTATCAAATACCGAGGGGTTTCTATAAACACTAGTAAAGTACACATCAATAACATGTATATCAAATATACCTATGTTCACTTTGCCATCCTTCTTATCCGCCAATTACTTGGGGTAGTTCCGCTTCCAATGACCAGTCCCTTTGCAGTAGAAGCACTCAGTTTCAGGCTTAGGTCCAGACTTGGGTTTTTTCACTTGAGCAGCAACTTGTTTCTTCTTGAAGTTCCCCTTTCTTCCCTTTGTCCCTTTACTTGAAACTAGTGGTTTTACCATCAACACTTGATGCTTTTCTTGATTTCTACCTTCATCAATTTCAGCATCACGAAGAGCTTGGGAATTGTTTCCGTTATCCCTTGCATATTATAGTTCATCACAAAGTTCTACTAACTTGGTGATGGTGACTAGAGAATTCTTTCAATCACTATTTTATCTGGAAGATTAACTCCCACTTGATTCAAGTGATTGTAGTACCCAGACAACCTGAGCACATGCTCACTCCTTGAGCTATTCTCCTCCATCTTTTAGCTATAGAACTTGTTGGAGACTTCATATCTCTCAACTCGGGTATTTACTTGAAATATTAACTTGAACTCCTGGCACATCTCATATGGTCCATGACGTTCAATACGTCTTTGAAATCCCGACTCTAAGCTGTTAAGCATGGTGCACTAAACTATCAAGTAGTCATCATATTGAGCTAGCCAAACGTTCATAACGTCTGCATCTGCTCCTGCAATAGGTCAGTCACCTAGCGGTGCATCAAGGACATAATTCTTCTGTGCAGCAATGAGGATAAACCTCAGATCACGGACCCAGTCTGCATCATTGCTACTATCATCTTTCAACTTAGTTTTCTCTAGGAACACATATAAAACATAGGGAAGCAATAACGCGAGCTATTGATCTACAACATAGATATGAAAATACTATCAGGACTAAGTTCATGATAAATTAAAGTTCAATTAATCATATTACTTAAGAACTCCCACTTAGAAAGACATCCCTCTAATCTTCTAAGTGATCACGTAATCCAAATCAACTAAACCATAACCGATCATCACGTGAAATGGAGTAGTTTTCAATGGTGAACATCACTATGTTGATCATATCTACTATATGATTCACGCTCGACCTTTCGGTCTCGGTGTTTCGAGGCCATATCTGCATATGCTAGGCTTGTCAAGTTTAACCTGAGTATTCTGCGTGTGCAAAACTGGCTTGCACCCATTGTAGATGGACGTAGGGCTTATCACACCCGATCATCACGTGGTGTCTGGGCACGACGAACTTTGGCAACGGTGCATACTCAGGGAGAACACTTTTTATCTTGAAATTTAGTGAGAGATCATCTTATAAAGCTACCGTCGAACTAAGAAAAATAAGATGCATAAAAGATAAACATCACATGCAATCAAAATATGTGACATGATATGGCAATCATCATCTTGTGCCTATGATCTCCATCTCCAAAGCATCGTCATGATTTCCATCATCACCGGCATGACACCATGATCTCCATCATCTTGATCTATATCAATGTGTCGTCACATGGTCGTCTCGCCAACTATTGCTCTTGCAACTATTGCTATCACATAGCGATAAAGTAAAGCAATTATTTGGCGCTTGCATCTTATGCAATAAAGATACAACCATAAGGCTTCTGCCAGTTGCCGATAAGTTCAACAAACATGATCATCTTATACAACAACTTATATCTCATCACATCTTGACCATATCACATCACAACATGCCCTGCAAAAACAAGTTAGACATCCTCTACTTTGTTGTTGCAAGTTTTACGTGGCTTCTACGGGCTTAGCAAGAACAGTTCTTACCTACGCATCAAAACCACAACGATAGTTTGTCAATTTGGTGTTGTTTTAACCTTCGCAAGGACCGGGCATAGCCACACTCGGTTCAACTAAAGTTGGAGAAACTGACACCCGCTAGTCACCTGTGTGCATAGCATGGCGGTAAAACCAGTCTCGCATAAGCGTACGCGTAATGTCGGTCCGGGCCGCTTCATCCAACAATACCGCCAAACCAAAGTATGACATGCTGGTAAGCAGTATGACTTATATTGCCCACAACTCACTTGCGTTCTACTCGTGCATATGACATCTACCCATAAAACCAGGCTCTGATGCCACTGCTGGGTAACGTAGTAATTTCAAAATTTTCCTACGCACACGCAAGACCATGGTGATGCATAGCAACGAGAGGGGAGAGTGTTGTCTACGTACCCTCGTAGACCGGCAACGGAAGCGTTGACACAACATAGAGGAAGTAGTTGTACGTCTTCCCGATCCGACCGATCCAAGTACCAAACGTACGGCACCTCTGAGTTCTTCACACGTTCAACTCGGTGACGTCCCTCGAGCTCCGATCCAGCCGGGTGTTGAGGGAGAGTTTCGTCAGCATGATGGCGTGATGACGGTGATGATGTTCTACCGACGCAGGGCTTCGCCTAAGCACCGCTACGATAAGACTGAGGTGGAATATGGTGGAAGGGGGCACCGCACACAGCTAAGGAACGATCACGAAGATCAACTTGTGTGTCATGGGGTGCCCCCCTGCCCCCGTATATAAAGGAGGGAGGGGGGAGGTGCGGCCAGCCCCTAGGGGTGCGCCTGGAGGAGTCCTACTCCCACCGGGAGTAGGACTCCCCCCTCTTGCCTTGTTGGAGAAGGAAAGGGGAAGGGGGAAAGAGGAAAGGGGGGCGCCCCCCCTTCCTTGTCCTATTAGGACTAGGGGGAGGGGGCGCACGGCCTGCCCTGGCCGGTCCTCCTCTTCTCCCTTAGGGCCCATGTAGGCCCATTAACCCCCGGGGGGTTCCGGTAACCCGCCGGTACTCCGGTAAAATCCCGATTTCACCCGGAACGATTCCGATATCCAAATATAGGCTTCCAATATATCAATCTTTATGTATCGACCATTTCGAGACTCCTCGTCATGTCCGTGATCACATCCGGACTCCGAACAACCTTCGGTACATCAAAACACAAAAACCCTAATTACGATCGTCACCGAACTTTAAGCGTGCGGACCCTACGGGTTCGAGAACTATGTAGACATGACCGAGACACGTCTCCGGTCAATAACCAATAGCGGAACCTGGATGCTCATATTGGTTCCTACATATTCTACGAAGATCTTTATCGGTCAAACCGCATAACAACATACCTTTGTTCCCTTTGTCATCGGTATATTACTTGCCCGAGATTCGATCGTCGGTATTCCAGTACCTAGTTCAATCTCGTTACCGGCAAGTCTCTTTACTCATTCCGTAACACAGCATTCCGCAACTAACTCATTAGTTGCAATGCTTGCAAGGCTTAAGTGATGTGCATTACCGAGAGGGCCTAGAGATACCTCTCCGACAATCGGAGTGACAAATCCTAATCTCGAAATACGCCAACCCAACAAGTACCTTTGGAGACACCTGTAGAGCACCTTTATAATCACCTAGTTACGTTGTAACATTTGGTAGCACACAAAGTGTTCCTCCGGTAAACGGGAGTTGCATAATCTCATAGTCATAGGAACATGTATAAGTTATGAAGAAAGCGATAGCAACAAACTAAACGATCAAGTGCTAAGCTAACGGAATGGGTCAAGTCAATCACATCATTCTCCTAATGATGTGATCCCGTTAATCAAATGACAACTCATGTCTATGGCTAGGAAACATAACCATCTTTGATCAACGAGCTAGTCAAGTAGAGGCATACTAGTGGCACTCTATTTGTCGATGTATTCACACATGTATTACGTTTCCGGTTAGTACAATTCTAGCATGAATAATAAACATGTATCATGATATAAGGAAATAAATAATAACTTTATTATTGCCTCTAGGGCATATTTCCTTCAGATGCTAATGACAAGGACGACTCTGCTCCCACCTACTATTTCATGGCACGTGGTGCCAAGGTAAAATCACGCGATGCTTACTTTCAAACATCAAGTGAAGATGACTCTGATTGTGAACCCAAACCCAGCTACAAAACACTTGCTAAAATTGCAACTGAACAACAAAAAGCTATGGAACATACTCAAAAACTGTTAGACAAAAGCGATGACCTGTTGGACGCGGAAATGACCCATTCTCAGTCCTTAATTGAAGACATAAAAAATCTTCATGTTAAGTACCAGGAACTTGAAAGTCGTCATGAAATGCTCTCAACCACTCATGAAAATCTTTCCTATGATTATCTTCAAAGGAAGCAAGAGCTTGAGAAATTGAGAGCGGCTCATGAAGATCTTCAAAAAGAGAATGAGTCACTTCGCGCTCAACAGATCAGTCCCGCTCAGGAAGGATTTGAACCACCATGTCTAAAATGCCTTGACCGTGATAACGCTACTTCTGTTGCTGAATGTTCTACTGTTGCTACTGTTGCAATATCTTCAACTGTTGATGTGGTAACTAACACCTCTACTGAGGATACCACTACTATTGCTGATGAAAATGCTAGGTTGAAGACATTTCTTGAAAGAGGGATGTACAAAAGTCTCAAAGGGCATCAGACACTGTGCGATGTCCTCAAAAAGTAGATTCTGAACCGAAACCTTAGGAAATAGGGTGTTGGGTTCAAGAGGAAAATGAATGTTGATGGCTCCTACTAGAAGCCTGAGCAGTACCCCAAAACCACATGGGTTGCTGCAAGACATTCAGTGGATCCATCCACCTTATCTGGCTTCACTTGTACTAACCCCATTATCATTGATGAATCCTTTGATGCAAACTATAAACTGTTTAAGAATCAGAATGGTGAAGTGTTTGCCAGGTATATCGGTACTAACTGCAGGAATGGGCCACCTATGAAGAAGATCTGGGTTCCCAAAAGTTGTCTTGAGAATCTTCCTGTGAATATCATCATGACACCGCCTGGGAAGAAGACAAATCCCAGACCAAAGGCTTCATATGGTCCAAAGGCTTCATACAGATACATGACTCAACTGAGTCACCCTAACACCAATGTTTTGCAGGGAAATCGTACTCAAACCTATGAATATGAGCATGTGTCTTCAAACCGCTAGGTTCATAAAACTAAGAGCTTTTCTGCTTATTCAAATGAATATCATTCATCTCCTACAAGGCTATTTGTTAGGGCTCCAAAGCCGAAGTTCTCAGATGCTGCACTTAGACTCATTGCTTCTAAGCCACCCCTGAAGATGTGGGTGGTTAAGAAGAATTAACTTTCTTTTGCAGGGAAAGGTCTCCAGCCGGAAATCAACGGTGTCTGATGCTATTGCTGGGGACCTAAAACATCTTGTAGGGCACTAGATCAAATGCCCAAATGGTCTCACTATGTATTTTGTTCCTGAATCGCTTGCCAATCATCCTATCAGTCCTAATCTTGATCTGAGCTTTGATAATCCTCTTGTGCATCAAATGTTTATGCTTCACAATTCTCTTGGTGAAACCTATCCCCCTAACTGTACTGTAGGGTATTGATACGTCTCCAACATATCTATAATTTTTGATTGCTCCATGCTATATTATCTACTGTTTTGGACAATATTCGGCTTTATTTTCCACTTTTATATTATTTTTGGGACTAACCTATTAACCAGAGGCCCAGCCCAGAATTGCTGTTTTTTTGCCTATTTCAGTGTTTTGAAGAAACGGAATATCAAATGGAGTCCAAATGGAATGAAACCTTTGGGAACGTGATTTTCTCATAACATATGATCCAGGAGACTTGGACCCTCTGTCAAGAAAGAAGAGAGGCGGTCACGAGGGTGGAGGGCGCCCCCCTAGGGCGCGCCCCCTGCCTCGTGCGCCCCTCGAAGCTCCACCGACGTACTCCTTCCTCCTATATATACCTACATACCCCCAAACGATCAGATACGGAGCCAAAAACCAAATTCCACCGCCGCAAACTTCTTACCCACGAGATCCCATCTTGGGGCCTGTTCCGGATCTCTGCCGAAAGGGGAATCAATCACGGAGGGCTTCTACATCACCACCATAGCCCCTCCGATGAAGTGTGAGTAGTTTACCTCAGACCTTCGGGTCCATAGTTAGTATCTAGATGGCTTCTTCTCTCTTTTTGGATCTCAATAGAATGTTCTCCCCCTCTCTCGTGGAGATCTATTCGATGTAATCCTCTTTTTGCGGTGTGTTTGTTGAGACCGATGAATTGTGGGTTTATGATCAAGATTATCTATGAACAATATTTGAATCTTCTTTGAATTATTTTATGTATGATTGGTTATCTTTGCAAGTCTCTTCGAATTATCAGTTTGGTTTGGCCTACTAGATTGGTTTTTCTTGCAATGGGAGAAGTGCTTAGCTTTGGGTTCAATCTTGCGGTGTCCTTACCCAGTGACAGAAGGGGCAGCAAGGCACGTATTGTATTGTTTCCATCGAGGATAACAAGATGGTTTTTTTTATCATATTGCATGAATTTATCCCTCTACATCATGTCATCTTGCTTAAGGCATTACTTTGTTTTCATTAACTTAATACTCTAGATGCATGCTGGATAGCGGTCAATGAGTGGAGTAATAGTAGTAGATGCAGGCAGGAGTCGGTCTACTTGTCTCGGACATGATGCCTATATACATGATCATACCTAGATATTCTCATAACTATGCTCAATTCTGTCAATTGCTCAATAGTAATTTGTTCACCCACCATAGAAATACTTATGCTCTTGAGAGAAGCCACTAGTGAAACCTGTGGCCCCCGGGTCTATTCTCATCATATCAATCTCCATCACTTTATTATTGCTATGCTTTTTACTTTGCTTTTATTTTACCTTGCATCTTTATATCAAAAATACCAAAAATATTATCTATCATCTCTATCAGATCTCACTCTCGTAAGTGACTGTGAAGGGATTGACAACCCCTAATCGCGTTGGTTGCATTGAGCTATTTGTTTTGTGTGGGTACGAGGGACTCGCGCGTGGCATCCTACTGGATTGATACCTTGGTTCTCAAAAACTGAGGGAAATACTTACGCTACTTTGCTGCATCATCCTCTCCTGTTCGGGGAAATCCAACGCAGTGCTCAAGAGGTAGCAGGTATGACACCTCATGCTTCAGAATGGATTATGGACAGCGGATGCACTAATCATATGACTAGTGGTCGAAGTATTCTCATGGACTCAACCTTATGTCCATCTGACAAGAGTCACATCACATTTGCTGACACTGGTAAAAGCAAGGTATTGGGTCTAGGTAGAGTTGCAATCTCAAAGGATCAGCACATGGATAAAGTGATGCTTGTTGAATCCCTTGGTCTCAACTTAATGTCTGTCTCAATGCTTTGTGACTTGAACATGAGTGTGATATTCGGAAAATATCGTTGCCTTGTACTAATGGAATTTGACAAGTCTCTAGTCTTTGAAGGGTACTGGAAAGATGATCTGTACATGGTAGATTTCTCAACAGGACCACATCTTGTCGTATGTCTTCTAGCAAAAGCTTCAGAGTGCTGGCTCTGGCATCAAAGGCTAGGGCATTCTAGCATGAGGAACTTGCATACTCTCGCAAAGAAGAAGCACGTCATAGGCATCGAGGGCGTCAAGTTCAAGAAAGATCATCTGTGCGGTGCCTGCGGAGCTGGAAAGATGACAAGGGCCAAGCATCCCTCGAAGACAATCATGACGACATCTCAACCCTTTGAGCTGCTACACATGGACTTATTTGGCCCTACTCACTACTCTACTCTCACTACTACTGCTTGTCTCTATGGCTTCGTTATTTTTGATGATTATTCAAGATATACGTGGGTGCATATAATTCTCTACAAGACTGAAGTACAGGATGTCTTCAGATGCTTCGCTAACCGTGCCATGAACAACTATGGTGTCAAGATCAAGCATATCAAAAGTGACAATGGCACAGAGTTCAAGAACACCGGCCTCGACCTTTACCTGGATACATTGGGCATCACTCATGAGTTCTCAGCTCCGTACACACCTCAGCAGAATGGCATCATGGAGCGAAAGAACAGAACGCTCATTGAGATGGCATGGACGATGCTCGATGAATACAAGACTCCAAGAAAGTTCTGGCCTGGAGCTATTGATACTGCATGCCATGTCATCAACCGTGTTTATCTTCACAAGCTTCTGAAGAAGACATCCTATGAACTCCTCACTGGTAAGAAGCCAAATGTCAGTTACTTCAGAGTATTTGGTGCTAGGTGCTGGATCAAGGATCCACACTACACTTCAAAATTTGCACCAAAAGCACATGAATGTTTTGTGCTTGGTTACGAAAAGGATTCGCACTCCTACAGAGTCTTCAACCTCTTTCACTATAAAGTGGTTGAAACTGTGGATGTGCAGTTCGATGAGACTAATGGCTCGCAAAGAGAGCACCTGCCAAATGTGCTAGATGAAGTTCCACCTAGTGAATCCATCAAGCTAATGGGAACTGGAGAAATCACACCATATGAAGCATAGCCTGAAGAGGAACTTATCATTTCTGCACCTAATCAACCTGAAGACAATGCTCATCCCGAAGACAATCCTTCTAATGATGACAATGATCAGCAAGAGAAAATTCTCCGTCCAGTTCATCCTCATGTTGCAAATGAAGTACAGATTGAGAAGATAATTGACAGCATCAATGCGCCTGGGCCACTCACTCATTCAAGAGCAACACAGCTAGCAAATTTCTGTCGGCACTTTGCATTTGTCTCAATATCTGAACCCAAGAAAGTTGTTGAAGCCTTCATGGAACCTGAATGAATTCAAGCTATGCAAGAAGAGCTTCAACAGTTCAAGCTGAACAATGTCTGGGAACTTGTCAAGCGTTCTGACCCCCGCAAGCACAACATAATAGGCACAAAATGGATATATCGCAACAAGCAAGATGAGCATGGTCAAGTTGTCAGAAACAAGGCTTGTCTCGTTGCTCAAGGATACACTCAAGTTGAAGGGATTGACTTTGATGAAACATTTGCTCCTGTGGCTAGGCTTGAAGTTATTCGCATATTGCTAGACTATGCAAATCATCAGAACATACGGCTGTATCAAATGGATGTGAAGAGTGCATTTCTCAATGGCAAGATTGAAGAAGAAGTGTATGTTGCACAACCTCCTGGCTTTGAAGATCCAAAACATCCTGATATGGTGTACAAGCTAAACAAGGCATTGTATTGCCTCAAACAAGCCCCTCGCGCTTGGTATGACACACTCAAAGACTTCCAGAAGAGCAAAGGCTTCAAACCTGGTTCCCTGGATCCCACACTCTTCACGAAGACATATGATGGTGAACTATTTGTGTGCCAAATATATGTGGATGACATTATCTTCGGCTGCACCAACCAGAAATACAATGATGAGTTTGGACACATGATGCAAGAGCAATATCAGATGTCCATGATGGGTGAGCTGAAGTTCTTCCTTGGTCTTCAAATTTGCTAGCAAAGCAATGGCATCTTCATATCTCAAGATAAATATCTCAAAGATTGCCTGAAGAAGTTTGGAATGCAAGACTGCAAAGGTTACACGATGCCAATGCCAACCAAAAGTCATCTGGGTCTCGACGCCAATGGTAAAGAGTTCGATGAAAAGGTATACCGCTCCATGATTGGTTCTTTACTTTATTTATGTGCATCTAGGCCAGATATCATGCTTAGTGTTTGCATGTGTGCTCAATTCCAAGCGGCACCAAAGGAATCGCATCACTTAGCTGTGAAGTGAATCCTTCGATATTTGGCTTACACCCCAACATTAGGATTATGGTATCCAAAGGGCTCAGAGTTTGATCTAGTTGGATTCTCGGATGCTGATTATGCTAGTGACAAGGTGGATCGCAAATCTACATCAGGCACATGTCACTTTCTGGGACGATCACTTGTTTGTTGGTCTTCAAAGAAGTAGAACTATGTATCACTCTCCACTACTGAATCTGAATACATTGCTACTGGATCTTGCTGCGCTCAGTTTCTATGGATGAAGCAAACTCTCAAGGACTATGGCATCCATCTGAAACAAGTACCACTCTACTACGACAACGAAAGCGCCATCAAGATTGCCAACAATCCAGTTCATCACTCGAAGACAAAGGACATTGAAATTCATCATCACTTTCTCAAAGATCATGTCATGAAGGAAGATATTGATATCATACACGTCAACACTTAAGAGCAATTGGCAGATATCTTCACAACGCCCTTAGATGAGAAAAGGTTTTGCAAGTTGCGGTGTGAGCTAAATATGTTGGAATCCTCGAATGTCCTGTGATCAGGCACACATCCTAACACTTATGCATGTTGATGACTTAGATGTGCAACACACAAAGTAATGTATATCTTCAATCAATGAAGACTTACACTCTGAGTGTGAATACATTAATGCGGAATTTGACTTCGGAGCGCCACGATAATTGTGCGCCGTGTCTGGGTCTAATACTTCCTATACGGTGGGTAACACCACCACAAAATTCTTCTTTTGAAGTGTTTTTCTCATGGCGTTACATTTGCTAAGTCTTTGCATTTGGTTTGTCTTCATGTTTATCTTCACAATGTTGAGTTGGTCTTATTCTGATATATATTAGTGTTCTGTCCTCTACAACATTCACTTATAGCTATGTCTTCTCGTTTGAATCTTTTGAACTAAGTGAATGTGATCGGACCCTAAACTCTCTATGCTTCTACCTCAAACTCTATCTATCCAAATCATATGCATTCTGTTAAAAACCGTCGAATGCCTTCTCTGCGTCCTTGTCAGCAGAAGATACAGAGACAAACATTAAATCTGTTTTAAATGCTCAATTCTTATTGCCTGAAACCCAGAGAAGCTGGAATGACCACCCGACAGTCCAGGCGTGCGTGGGAACATGGAACAACTCCCAATGTGTTGCATGTTCGCCACGTGTCCATCAGATGTGAACCGCCAGGGGCACCTGCATAATTGCGTTGTGTCGTCCCTTTCCTTATAAATGCACTTCCCATCGTGGTCAAAAATCCTTCTTCCACCTCTCCACCTTGACAAACCCTAGCGCCACCGCTAGCTCTCGACGACGCCGGCGACGAAGCGCTTAGCTGCCGTGACCTCATCGACGTCGTCCTCACGCCGGCCACAGACATCGTCTTCTCCGCCGCCGCCATAGGTGTCCTCCGTCGCCAAGTTAGGGCATGGAAGATCGAACTGTTCGGCCTCCTCTTATGCTCCGTCTAGCAGTTCATCGTGTGGTAAATTAAAACTCTCTTTTTACTGTCTTTTTGATCCGATAGATTCAATCTTCCTACCAAAAGTGGTTTCTACCTCCACAAATTTGGATCTATCATGTTTTGCATCTCATATGATGCCTAGTATATTCACTTATGCTTCGCACATAGTTAGATTCTTCACTTGTACCTATTCTTGGATTCGTACAAATCTAGAACCAACTCTCAACATATAAGTGAATGTCTTCGCGCTATGAGGTCAATGTCTTCTAAACTAATTTATCTTCAAAATCTTCTGAGAATGCATATGACCTCTTCCCCTTCCCTCGCATCTCTAATGCTGTCACAGGTACATGTCCGTGGGAGAATCCCTTGGTTCTCATAGTCTGCATTCATTTGCAGAATTCTTACAGCATCACAACAACTCTCCCGAAGCCAGTTCCTGTCTGACTAGCAAACGGAAACCTTTGAAAGTTTTGAAGCCATTCAGTCTAAACTACATGGCCACAGATAAGTCAGCAAGGAAGGGAAGCAGACAGCGCCGTGGGGGAACATCAAGAGATTTGCCACCTGACCTCTATGAGCTATACAAGACAGATCCAGAGGAAGACTACAATCAACGCAAAACTCGAATCCAATGGATTCAAAGATATTGGGTAGAACAATGGTACAAGTACAGGTTCGTGACCCTAGAATATGCTGAAAAGAATGCCATCAAGCGACCCTGGGGAGACATCTTGTACAAAAATCTTCCACCCAGGTCCAGAGCTGAAGCCATTGAAGAAGGCTTCTTCCCTTGCATGGTCCGTGGACCACAGCCTGCTGATGCCGACCCATCTTCATTGCTATGGTGTCGTGACGACAATCTGTTCAAGCGCAACTTTCAGTTTGCCAAGAACTCAACCAAAGAGAACAAGAAGTCGCGGGGATTAGACTTCAACCCCGGTCCCTCTGCTCCTCGTGCCGATGGCACATGCGAAGCTGAACCCAATCTTATTGGGCCCTTCTACAACCTACAAGGTCTCATCACTCATATTATGGTTCAAGGGACAGTCGTGGATCAACCTGCAGATGACGCGGATTCTGATGAAGCGCCTGCACCACCGAAGCCTAAGAAGCTGAAGAAACCCAAGGCTTCGAAGCCTCCCGCTGAACCAAAGAATTCACGAGCGAAGCCTCTGGCCACTGCTCCTCCTGCACCGAGTGTGCAGTCTGAAGATCGCTCACGCATCTCCAAGTCTGAAAAGAAGAAGAAGAAGCCCATGCACACTCCTAGTCCAGCTCTGACCCCTGCTGCCGTTCTGAGGAATGAGAATGACGCCATTGATCTGCCGAGTGACGACGATCTTGCTGATGATGCTCTTGAGCTGCTGATAAAGAGCAAGCAAGAGGCGGAAATCTTCAATGATTTGCCTCTCTTTGATGTCGAAGTGTTGAACAATTTCATTGATGAGTGGTTTGACACCCCCAATCTCAGCTTTGATGATCTACAACTCCCCATTGGTCTCAGCATCTCCTTCCATGGGGCCATTGCTCCTGAGCTGGCTCTTTCTCAGAAAATCGTTGAACTGAAGCACAAGATTGATTATGAGAACGCTCGGTTCAAGAAGCATATGGCCCAGCTCAATGTGACAGACGTCCAAAACTTCAAGACAATGATGCATGAGCTCAAGGAGGCGTTTCACAAGAAACGTGATGAAGCCAAAGGTTCTCAAGAGCGCATGAAGCTTTTGGCTGCCAGATGTGTTCAAGCCTACAATGAAGCTGAGAAGCGCAAGGCACTTAGGCGTCCTGGCATCGACCCCAAGATGGCTGCCAAGTAGAAGAAGCCATCTGTGGACCAAGCTGAAGCATCCAGGCGGGAAGAACCTCACATTGTCTTCCCACCAGTATGACAGGCGTGAAGCCTAAGGTCCCCACAGTGGCTTCAGAGCTCAAGAAAACAAGGGCAGCTGAAGCCGAAGCCAGAAAGCGCAAGACCAAGAACACCACTGACGAGGCTCCACCTGCCAAGAAGCGTAAAACCAAAAAGAAAGATCGGGCTGCTCCCACAGAGCCCCTTGTCATCGAGCCAATTTCTGTTGCTCGTCCTATGTCTGCACAACAAGAGCGTCGTATGAAAGTTCATGAGCCTGCTTCCCCAAAGGCTCCTAAAGCTGAAGACATTCCAGCTGTCAACCCCACCACAGCTGAAGACATTGGTCATCAAGACAAATGTTGAAGATGATGAAGTCCTTCCTCATATCGAGCACAATGTGGTATCATCGCCAGTTCTCACGAACAGCGAACTCATCAACATTGGTCGTCCTTTGACGCCAATTGCTCAGGATGACTCATGGGCTGATCACCCTCAAGACTCCCCCCGTCAAGAAGAAACACCAGCTACTCCCTCAACTCAAGTCACCACTCCGGTGCTTGAAGATGATGACTTTGAGGCCCAACCTACTCCATCTCCACAACCGTCGCTAGCGTTCCTGTAAGTGCATCTAGTGCCCCTTAGTGATTTTGGTGTATTGAAGACTTATAGGTTAAGGGACTAATGCGTTTGTGACTGTACACAGGTCTATAAGTCTATGAGGAGTTTAATATTTACAGAGAAACTCGACCCCTAAAAATGAAGTTCTTCGAGTGAAGACTTTGGATCTCTGAAGACTTTGAAAGTGAAGAAATTGGTGTGACCTTGAAGACTTGGTATTCATTTGAGGAATATGAAGTGTGAAGACTTTTGTTTTCTTAGTTTCATTTTCTCTTTCTTGAGTCATAGGAAACACCGTACTATTAAAGGGGGTCGAGGAAATACTAAGGAAAAATTTCCATGTGATGCTCAACTCAAAATCCTACACCGACCAATCCCTTCGAGTGAAGCCATTGGAAATCTCATACAGTTCAGTCATATTCTTCAGTTACAGAGACGAAGTTCTTCTGGTCACTGAGGAATTTGATCTAACTGAGGAGTTAGGAGTTCGCCAGTGCGGATTGCCTACACAGTGAGGAACATGATAGCCCTGAGGATTTTGCTACTCAAAATTCCGATCGTTGTTGTGCTATGCGCCAGCTATCCCAAAATATCTACCCACCTAACGGTCATATCATTGAAGGGCATTTATGTCTTATCATGTAGGGCTGCTCCCTAGGCTATAAATAGCCGCCCCCTACAACCACTAGCTGGTTGGCTGCTCCGAGAGAAACTGACACTTGTCATTTGAGAACAACCCATCCTCCGAGAACTATCCCTCTCTACTAAAGACAAAAGCTAATGCTGGATGAGGTCCTCGCCCAAGTCCTTAGAAGAAGCAGGTCACCTACCAAGTGTCGTCCGAAGAAGACGAAGCTGATCATGATGAACTTGCTGAAATCATCAGAGATAGGCAAGTTAGGGCCGCTAGAACCAAAGGAACAAATGTGCCACTGCTTTTGGATCCCAAGTTGATCCTCGAATACATTGATGTTTGGCACAAGGACTCCAACACTGCCATGCCTGACTTCAAGCTGACTCCTAGCCAAAGTCACATGCTGACCCACTTCATTCAAGAAGAAAAATGGAAATTTTAGAAGGCCAGGCAGATCAAGAAAGCGCGGTACAAGAAGGAGCGCTATTTGAAGTAAAACTTTGTCTCTATGACAACTGAAGAACTTGTCACTACTCAATCTGAGATCAAGAAATTCAGTAATGAATTTGACACATACCATGCTCATTGGCTTGGAGCCAAAGTTCATTTTGTAAGACTTGCTGATAACTTCACTTCCAATGTTGCAGCCTCAACGCAACAGGAAGTTCCTCAGGCTGAAGCATCTGCTCAGCCAACTGAAGAACATGCCAGCACCGCTGATGAAAATCAGGTTGCTGAAGAAAACGTGAGTTCCAGGGCTGATGACTGCATTCCAGCCGCTGAAGAAATTGACAGGGCATCCACTAGTGGTGCGCCTGAAGAAACTGAAGAAATCAGGGCAACTGCATCAGTTGTGCCTGAAGAAAATCAACCAGATTCCTCTGCTCCTCTCGCGCCAACACCAACTCCGATCCTTCCATCTGCATCAGATGTGAAGAAAACCAAGGCTGCAGAGCGTGCAGCAGTGAAGAAAAGGAAAGTATCAGCTACTTCAGATTCTTCCGCTCCGAAGAAGATGAAGCCTTTGACCAGTTCATTTGCTAATCCCATTGATGTTGTTCCGATCTCAACCATGCCATCAAAGGACCTTGTTCCTTTTGGTGAAGAATATGAGATCCCTAGCGGATTTGATGAAGAAAATCATTCTGCTGCTTCGTGAAAGTGCGTTATATCGACTAGAGGGGGGTGAATAGGAGATTTTTATGAAATTCTTCACTGAGGAATTTGCTGGTGAGGAAATTCCTTAGCGAAGAACTACTAGAAGAGGAATAAGTACTCAAAAGTAAACACAACAGAATACAAGCATAGTCATCATGATGAAATGAAGATAGGCACAGAGTACAGGAAGCGTAATCACAGGATAACACAGGATGAAGACAAATAGACTGAAGAAATTGAACTGAGGAAATTGAGAAAGTATTCAGTCAAAGTCTTCGAACACAGAATGAACAAACACACAGCACAATTATGAGGAAATGAAAGAGTTGAGAAAATAGAACCAGTAAGCTCGGTGAAGACAATGATTTGGTAGACTAGTTCCAACTGCTGTCTCAGTTGTACGTCTGGTTGGAGCGGCTGAGTATTTAAACTCGAGGACACACAGTCCCGGACACCCAGTCAAGGACACTTAGTCCAAGACACCTAGTCCTCACCGTATTCTCCTTGAACTAAGGTCACACAGACCTCGTCCAATCACTCGTGGTAAGTCTTCAGGCAACTTTCAAACCTTCACAAACTTGGTCACTCGGCGATCCACAATTCCTCTTGGATGCTCTAGACCATGACGCCTAACCGTCTGGAAGAAGCACAGTCTTCAAAGGTAACAAGCGTCGGATCCACTCAGGATCAATCTTTTCAGTGATGCTCAATCACTTGGGGTTTGTAGGTGTTTGTGTTTTGGATTTTTGTTTTTTCCTCACTTGATGATTTTCGCTCAAAGTCCTCGGAGGATGGGTTGCTCTCAAATGACAAGTGTCAGTTTCTCTCGGAGCAGCCAACCAGCTAGTGGTTGTAGGGGGCGGCTATTTATAGCCTAGGGAGCAGCCCGACATGATAAGACATAAATGCCCTTCAATGATATGACCGTTAGGTGGATAGATATTTTGGGACAGCTGGCGCATAGCACAGCAATGGTCGGAATTTTGAGTAGCAAAATCCTCAGGGCTATCATGTTCCTCACTGTGTAGGCAATCCGCACTGGCGAATTCCTAACTCCTCAGTCAGGATAAATTCCTCAGAGACCAGAAGAACTTCGTCTCTGTCACTGAAGAAATTGACTGAACTGTATGAGATTTCCAATGGCTTCACTCGAAGGGATTGGTAGGTGTAGGATTTTGAGTTGAGCATCACATGGAAATTTTTCCTTAGTATTTCCTCGACCCCCTTTAACAGTACGATGTTTCCTATGACTCAAGAAAGAGAAAACAAAACTATGAACACGAAAGTCTTCAAGCTTCATATTTCTCGCATGAATATCAAGTCTTCACGAACACACCAATTTCTTCACTTTCAAAGTCTTCATGAAAGTCTTCAGAAATACCAAAATCTTGAGTCGAAGATATTCATTTTTAGTGGTCCACTTTTCCTGTAAATATCAAACTCCTCATAGACTTATAGACCTGTGTACACTCACACACGCATTAGTCCCTTAACCTATAAAACTTCAATACACCAAAATCACTAAGGGGCACTAGATGCACTTACAATCTCCCCCTTTTTGGTGATTGATGACAATATAGGTTAAGTTTTCAACGGGGATAAACATATGAAGTGTAAATACTGATATTGAGGAATTTGATTGCAAGATATAGAAGAACTCCCCCTGAAGATGTGCATAGTGAGGAATTTGCTTTTGAAGCAATGCACACTTGAAGAGTTGAATCATGGAGATCTCCCCCTATATCTTGTAATTCATACACGCATTTAACATATAATATGAAGAATTTGAAATGCATGATGAAATATGGTGCCTGATGAAATTCAGCATGCGTGCAATAATATTAACAAGGAACAAGCGTGCATAATAGTGCATCAAGAGTATCAGAGCACAGTGCATCAAAAGTATCAGAGCACCATCGGGTTTAAGATTACAACTCGATCCAATAAAGTCTCAGAAGAACGAGAGTTGTAACTTAGCAAAAAAACGCACATATAGTAGACCCGCTTGAAGCTAACTCATATTTCTCCCCCTTTGTCATCGAATGACCAAAAGGATCGAAAATCAGGACTAACGCCCCTGAAGATAATCATGTTGATGAAGGAGCGCCAGCGTTGTTGGGGTCGTTGGTTGATGTAGGGCCTATCGCAATGTCGTCCAAATCTTCATGTTCATTAGTGTCGCACGATGAAGAATATGAGCTAGCCACCAGAGAAGGAACCTTGACCTTCTTGAATTTCTTCGGTGGAGGTGCAGACGAGTCAAAATCTTCATTGAGACCCATGTTCTTCAGATCTTCACCATACAGATGTGACAGGATTGCCCAGGTGCGACCGAAGACTTGATGGAGGTAGTAGTGGTTTTTCTTCACTGCATTGTGTGTGGCAGTCATGTTGTGAAGAAGTGAACCAGACTGATGCTTAACCCATTTGTGATTTCGATCCACCTTCTGGTGAAGACTAAGCAGAAGTTCACGGTCAGTCATCACGCGCGGAGCAGTGGCTTGAGGAGTGGACTTGGGTGCATTGGCAGAGTCATGTATGGCAGAGTCATCATTGGTGGAATAAGATGCAGCTTTGCGAAAATGACCATCCAATGGACGAATGCCTTCATCAATTACAGCTGGTGCCTTGCCCTTTCCATCAACTGAGGAATATGTCTGCTTGAGGACTTCAATTGGGGGCAAGTAGCTGAGATGATTCTGGAAATCAGCTTTGTAGTTGAGTGAAGACCTTGTCCTGAGGAATCTCATGATCCAAGGTGCATAAGGCTTCAGCTCAAACGGAGACAGTGCAAAATTGGCCATAGTCCTCATGAAGAAATCGTGATAATTGACAGGAATGCCATGAACGATGTTGAATACCAGATTCTTCATGATGCCAACAATTTCCTCATCATATGAGTCGTGGCCTTTGATAGGACTGATTGTCCTCGTAAGAATACGATATACAGTTCTGGGCACGTACAACAATTCCTTCACGAGGAATTTGGTTCTTGGTGCTTGACCTGGCTTCAAAGGTTTCATCAGCACCTGCATGTAATGATGTGTGAGCTCAGGTTCACTGTAGATGCAGTGAGCTTCTTTAAGGGGAGGACTGCGTGGTAGAGCACGAAGCAATTCAGAGGCTGGTGCAGTGTAGTGAGTGTTTTCAAACATCCAGTCCAGCACCGATGAATTCACATCTTCAGCATCTTCGGTGATGTGCAGTGTTGCATAGAATTGAAGAATCAGTTCTTCATTCCAATCGCAGATGTCAGAGCAAAAGTTGAGCAGCCCAGCATCGTGAAGAACACTGAGGACTGGTGCAAAGCACGGTAGAGATTCCATATCCACGTGAGGAATATGCTCATGGTAGAAAATCTTCTCCTTGTTGAACAGCACTGAGGAATAGAAATTGGCTTGACTAGCAGTCCAGAAACGCCTCTTCCTAATGCGAGCAGAGTCATATGGGTTGTAATCTTCGAAGAATACGTGCTCGCCGAAGAAATCATCCGCCTTGAACTTTTGCTTGTGTGAGAATGGGTCCTTTGGCTTCGGCAGAGGAGTGTCAGTGAGTTGCATCACGACCTCAGGAATCTCAATCGCAGGTTCTTCAGGCTGAGGAATTTCTGGTTCCGCCTCAGTGGCAGTCTGCGTCGTTGGTTGTTCAGCAGCAACAGTTTCTTCAGCGCTAGTGGCTGGAATTTCCTCATGAACAGATGCAGTGGGATGAGTTTCTTCAGAGCCCATGTGAACAGTTTGTGTGGGGGACTGAGGAATTTTCTATAGAGGAGTGAATATTGGAGAGTTTGGATGCTGACTTTACCAGAATTCATCATTGATTACGGGTGTGGAGCAGCCAATGTCCACATCATCATCTTCCATTTCTTCAACGCTAGACTCTTCCGCTGTGAACTGAGGCACAGGCGAGGAGATGATAGGTGTTGAAGGGATCGCATCCACTTCAATTTCTTCATCCAACGGTTCAGACGAAGCAGCAGAATGAGTTGCTTCATCAGATCTGCTAGGGATCACATATTCTTCATCAAAAGGAACAAGGTCCTTTGATGGCCTGGTTGAGATGGGAACAGCATCAATCGGATGTGCAAATGAACTTGTCATAGGCTTCATTTTCTTCGGAGCTGAAGAATCTAAAGCAGCTGATGCTTTCCTTTTCTTCACTGCAGCACGCTCTGCAGCATTGGTCTTCTTCAAATCCGATGCAGATGGAAGGATTGGAGTTGAAGTTGGTGCAGGAGCAGCTGAGAAATCTGGTTGATTTTCTTTAGGCACAACTGATGCAGTTGCCATGAGTTCTTCAGTTTCTTCAGGCACACCACTAGTGGGTGCCCTGGCAATTTCTTCAGCGGTTGGAATGCAGTCATCAGCCCTAGAACTCACATTATCTTCAGCAGCCTGATTGTCATCAGCGGTGCTGGCATTTTCTTCAGTAGGCTGAGCAGATGCATCAGCCTGAGGAATTTCCTGTTGCGTTGGGGCTGCAACATTGGAAGTGAAGTTATCCGCAAGTTTCACAAAATGAACCTTGGCTCCAAGCCAGTCAGCGCGATATGCTTCAAAGTCATCGCTGAGTTTCTTAATCTCAGTCTGAGTAGTGACAAGTTCTTCAGTTGTCATAGAGACAACGTTTTTCTTCAGATAGCACTCTTTCTTGTACTGCGCTTTCTTGATCTGCCTAGCCTTCTCAAATTTCCACGTTTCTTCTTGAATGAAGCGGGTCAGCATGTGACTCTAGCCAGGAGTCAGCTTGAAGTCAGGCAAGGGAGTGTTTGGGTCCTTGTGCCAATCATCAATGTAGTCGAGGATGAGCTTGGGATCCAAAAGCAGTGGCACCTCTGATCCTTTGGCTCTAGCGGCCCTGACTTGCCTGTCTTTGATGATTTCCGCAAGTTCATCATCATCAGCTTCGTCTTCATCAGACGGCACTTGGAAAGCGACTTGCTTCTTTTGAGGACTTGGGCGTGGACCTCATCCAGCAGTGGCCTTTGTCTTGAGCAGTGAGGGGCCAGCTGAGGAACTTGGTGCAGCTGAGGAACTAGCTGAGACACCTGAGGCAATGGAGATGCCGGCAGTCCTTTGGCACGAAGCGAGATGCACAGGTGCTGAGGATTTGGTCGGAACGGCTGAAGGCTTTGGCGGAGGAGCTGAGGACTTTGGAGGAACAGGAGCAGCATGAGGAATTGGCCGTGAGGGCTTTGATGATTCTGGCCGTGAGGGCATTGCTGAGGAAGCACTTGGCTTGCGCGCAGGCTTCTTTGACATAGCCTTCTTTGGCTTGACAGCAAGGACCTCAGCAGAGGCAGCAGCAGCAGTTTCTTCATTGAATTTCCTCACTGCTTCTTTGGCTTGCTTAGCCAACTTGCCTTGGTGCTTGGCCCATTCATCAGGATAGTCCTCACCTTGCTTGAGGCTGGTGGGATCAGCAATTTGGCCAGGTGCCAGTGGTGCTCTTGGGCATGGAGGATTGAATGCGAATTTCTTCATATACTTAGGAGTGACATATATGTACTCCCTCCATTCTCTTTCCCATATCCTCTCTATCTTCTGAATGCGTACTTTGTGCTCATTCTTGGTTTCCTCAGTAGGTGTGCAGTACCCAGCATATATGTCATCAGGGATTTCAAACGTTGTATTTACCTCAGGCCTCTTTCCTCCCTTCTATGGCCTTTTACCATCAGCCATTTTCTTCAGATGAGGAATTTGAACAATTGAATTCTCTGAAGAAGTATGCAACTTTTCTTCGAGGAACGCTGCAAATGAGTTAAGTTGATGAGAACCTAGTGATTCAGCAGCTGACATGTGTACCTGTGAACAGAGTATAGTTGCGAGGAATTTGGAGAGGTCATATGCGTTCTCAGAAGGTTTTTCAAAATTACCAAGTTTGAGGAATTTGACCAGATGAGTCTTGAAGATTTTCACTAAGCGTTCTTTGTCTTAGGTTCCAGAGTTGTATAGATCAAAGATCCACACAATTGAGGAATCTTGAAGAAAAATGATGCTTAGAGAAACGAATCAAGAACAGATGACTTTGTGAGGTGTTCAGTGTGTGAAGATATGAAGAAAAACACTTTTGAAGATTTTGTAGATAATCATTCGAATCAACAAGGGCAGTAAAAGTAACTTTTATTTACCCTGGACGAAGAACACGACGAACTAGAGTGAGGAGATGTGAAGTTCGTCTATGCAGATCTTCCACGCCCTAACTTGGCGGAGGAAGATGGCTACGGCGGCGGCGGAGTGAAGATGTCCGCGGTCGGCGCGAGTACGTCGGCGACGAGGTCGAGGCAGTGAAGCTCTTCCTCACCGGCGGCGATGAAGTAGCGGCGGCGCTAGGGTTTGAGAAGCTCGAGCTGGAGAGAGAGGTCGAGCGGAGTAAAAGAAGTGAGGAAGGAAAGGAGGGGTATTTATAGCCATGGTGAAAAACTGCTCGCCTGAAGAAATTGGACGAACGTGCCCCTGACCCTTCTCATTCGCATGACATGTGTCACCCACGTAGTGAGAGGTGGAGATCGTGGGTGAGTGGATAAGTGTATCGAGGGATGCGGAACGGTTTGAGCGGCAAGACCGAAAATTTCGATAAGATAGGTTTTAAAGTTCCGTTCGCAATTTCTTCAGCTGACAAGGACACAGTGAAGATTTTGAACAAGTTTCAAATAGAACGCACATGAAGAATTTGTGAACAGATTGGGTTGAGTATAGCATAGAGGGGAAGGGTCCAATCACATTCACTTAGCAGAAAACCAACTTGAAGAAATAGCAATAAGTGAATGCTGTAGAGGACATAAACTCATATATATATGTATATATATATAGCCAATGAAGAAAACCGACGGAACCAGTGAAGACTATGCAAAGTTGAAGAATATGAATAATTTGAGGAATTTCAACTTTTGGTGGTGGCGTGACCCACCGTATAAGAATGATGATTTCAGACACCGCGTACAATTATCGTAGGGTTCTGAGAATCAGATTCTTCGTTAATTTCTTCACACTAAGAGTGTTATTCTTCATTGATTAAAGTAAAACGTTTCTTCACGTGTTGCACATCTAAGTCATCAATTTTGCATAAGTGTTAGGATGAGTGTCCTTTTCAAAGAACATTCGAAGACTCTAACATATTTAGCTCACACCGCAACTTGCTAAATCTCTTCTCATCCAAGTTCTTTGTGAAGATATCGGCTAGATGTTCATCAGTCTTCACATGCTCAATAGAAATGTGCCCCTTCAATACATGATCACGAAGAAAATGATGACGAATCTGAATGTGCTTTGTCTTCGAGTGCTGAACTGGGTTGTGAGCAATCTTGATGGCACTCTCATTGTCACAGAAGAGAGGTACATTCTTCATGTTGACGCCGTAGTCCTTGAGAATTTGCTTCATCCATAGCAATTGGGCACGGCAAGAACCAGCGGCAATGTACTCAGCTTCAGCAGTAGATAGTGATACGCAGTTCTGTTTCTTCGAGGACCAACAGACCAAAGATCGTCCGAGGAAATGACATGTACCAGATGTTGACTTGCGATCCACACGATCACCAGCATAGTCAGAGTCAGAATATCCAACAAGATCAAAAGCCGAGCCCTTGGAGTACCATAATCCAAGTGTTGGTGTGTGAGCTAGATATCGAAGAATATGCTTCACAGCCTTATGGTGTGATTCCTTCGGTGCAGCTTGAAATCGGTCACACATGCAAACACTAAGCATTATATATGGCCTAGATACACATAAGTATAATAAGGAACCTATCAAGGAGCGGTATACCTTATGATCGAAGTCAATACCATTTTCATCAATGCACAGATGGCCATTTGTGGGCATAGGAATTTTGACGCCTTTGCAATCTTGCATGCCGAATTTCCTCAGTACATCCTTGAGGTATTTCTCCTAAGATATGAATATGCCATTGTGTTGTTGACGAATTTGAAGACCTAAGAAGAATTTCAACTCTCCCATCCTAGACATTTGATATTCTTCACTCATCATATAGGCAAATTCATCACTATAACTTCGGTCAGTACAGCCAAAGATAATATCATCAACATATACTTGGCACACAAACAATTCACCATCATAATATTTAGTGAAAAGAGTAGGGTCGAGTGAACCGGGTTTGAAGCCTTTCTTCACGAAGAGTTCCTTCAAGGTATCATACCAAGCCCGTGGGGCCTGCTTGAGGACATAGAGGGCCTTGTTGAGTCTGAAGACTTAGTCAGGATTCTTTGGATCTTCAAAACCTAGGGGTTGAGCAACATATACTTCTTCCTAAAGCTTACCATTGAGGAATGCACTTTTCACATCATTTGATATAGAGTGATATCATGATGGTTAGCATAAGAAAGTAATATGCGAATAGCCTCAAGTCTAGCAACAGGTGCAAAAGTTTCATCGAAATCAATTCCTTCAACCTGTGTGTAGCCTTGAGCTACAAGTCGTGCCTTATTCCTCACCACAAGGCCATTTTCATCTTGCTTGTTGCGGTAGATCCACTTTGTGCCGATGATATTGTGCTTGCGAGGATCTGGACGTTTGACCAGTTCCCAGACATTGTTGAGCTCGAACTGATGTAATTCTTCTTGCATGGCCTGAATCCACTCAGGCTCCAGAAATGCTTCATCTACCTTAGTGGGCTCTGTAATAGAGACAAAAGCATACTGCCCACAAAGGTTAGACAAATGTGAAGCTTTTGAGCGTGTGAGAGGACCTGGCGCTTTGATGTCATTGATGATCTTTTCAACTTGCACTTCTTTTGCAATGCGAGGATGAGCTAGTTGTCGTTGAAGAATTTGATCAGCGTTTTCTTCAGCACCATTTTCTTCAGCATTTTCTTCAGGTGCATTAGCTCGACGTTCTTCATGTTCTGGAATGAATTCTTCAGCAGATTCTTCAGTAGGAATGACATCCTCAGTAGCCTTGAACTTGATAGTTTCCTCAGGTGTTGGTTCATCTATCACAGTAGGTAGGTGCTCTCTTTGCGAGCCGTTAGTTTCATCGAACCACACATCTACAGTTTTAACAACTTTGTGAAGAACATTGTTGAAGACTCTGTAGGTGTGCGAGTCCTTTCCGTAACCAAGCATAAAACCCTCATGTGCTTTCAGTGCAAATTTTGAGTTGTGATGAGGATCTCTAATCCAACATTTAGCACCGAAGACTTTGAAATAACTTACATTGGGTTTCTTATCAGTGAGGAGTTCATAGGCAGTCTTTTTGAAGAATTTGTGAAGATATACTATGTTGATGATGTGGCACGTAGTATCAATTGCCTCAGTCCAGAAACGACGAGGCGTTTTGTATTCATCAAGCATAGTGCGAGCCATCTCAGCAAGAGTCCTGTTCTTGCGCTCCACGACACCATTCTGCTGAGTGTAAGGAGCAGATAACTCATGAGTAATACCAAGTTCATCAAGATAGTCATCGAGACCAGAATTCTTGAACTCAGTGCCATTGTCACTTCTGATGTGCTTGATCTTCACACCAAAGTTGGTTGAAGCCCTCGAGGAAAATCGTTTGAAGACTTCCTGCACTTCATGTTTGTATGTAACAAGGTGTACCCATGTGTAGAATAATCATCAACAATAACAAAGCCATATTGAGATGCTTCATTTGAAATAGCTGAATAATGATTAGGACCAAAGAGATCCATGTGAAGCAATTCAAATGGGGGAGTGGTGGTCATGATAGCCTTCGCTGGATGCTTGGCCTTGGTCATCTTCCCAGCTTCACAGGCTCTGCATAGGTGATCCTTGAGGAATTTGACATTCTCGATGACAATGACATGCTTCTTCTTCACAAGCGTGTGCAAATTCCTCATGCCTGCATGACCAAGTCGTCGATGCCAGAGCCAGCCTTCTGAAGCTATTGCAAGTAAGCACACGGTTGGTTGTGGTCCTGTAGAGAAATCAACAATATACAGGTCTCCTCTCCTAAAGCCTTCGAAGACTTTGGAATTGTCAGCTTCCATAACCACAACACAAGGGTACTTGCCAAAGACAACAACCATATCAAGATCACAAAGCATTGAGACAGACATAAGGTTGTATCCTAAGGACTCAACAAGCATGACTTTGTCCATGTGTCGATCCTTTGTAATCGCAACCTTACCTAGACCCAATACCTGACTTTTGCCTTTGTCAGCAAAGATGATATGCTTCAGATGCGACGGAGATAATGGAGCATCCATCAATAGATTCTTGTCACCAGTCATGTGGTTTGTACATCCACTATCAAGGACCCACTCAGTGGCGTTGGGTTGATCATCCTGCAGATGAATTAGTGCAGCTTACAAACTCATATACTTCATCAGTGAAGAATATGACATCAATTCATCAGATTAATTTCATCAAGTAAGAGAACTGATAAAGCAATATGAGGACGTGAGAAATGAAAGTTCATTTCTTCATGATTAGCCCGCGTCCTTTCAGGCATGCTCAGGTCTCCAGCAAATTCTTCAGACGATTACGTGCGTCTGGAGACCTGACCCTGCAGAAGAGATTAGTTCTTTTTCTTCACCACCCACATCTGAAGGGGTGGCAAAGAGTTCATCATTCTGCGAGCTCCATACGAGAAGGATGGCATAGAAACCAATCCATTTCGTTTCACATAAGATGGGTTAGAGTAAGCATATGAGTAAGCAGAGAAATTCTTCGAGGACTTATGGACATAATGATTTGAAGAATAATGCACATATCCATAATCATTAGATCTTCCCTGTGAAACAGACGGGTTAGCATGATGATGTTCATATGAGGACTTTGATCCATATGAGGAATTTGGTCTGCATGACGAATTTGATCTGGGGTTCCTATTCTTCACAGGTGGCATCATGATGACATTCACCTAAAGATTTTCAAGGCATATTTTGGGAACCCAGATTTTCTTCATCGGGAAGTCGTTTCCTGCAGTTAGTGCCAACATATCTAGCAAATACTTCACCATTCTGATTTTTGAATAGCTTATAGTTGGAGTCAATTTACTCATCATCAGAATGAGGAGATTCACATGCAAATCCAGATAAGTTAGATGGATCAACTGGAGGTCCCTTTGCAGCAACCCATGTAGTTTTGGGGTACTGCTCAGGCTTCCAATATGTACCATCAGCATTGATTTTCCTCTCAAAGGCAATACCCTCTTTCCTAGGGTTCCTGTTCAGGATCTGCTTTTTAAGCACATCACAAAGAGCCCGATGCCCTTTGAGGCTTTTGTACATGCCTGTCGTGTACAATTCCTTCAGCCCTGCATTGTCAGTGATACTAGTAATGTCCTCAGATGAGGAATTAGTGATAGTAGAGGCATGTGAAGAATTTGAAACATTAGCAGCATTTGAACATTCAGGTGAAGAATTAGCAGATTCACATTCAATGCACTTCAAGCATGGAGGAACAAATTCTTCCTGAGATGCGCTGATTTGTTGAGCAAGTAATAAATCGCGCTCCTTCTGAAGATCTTCATAACTCACTCTTAGCTTCTCAAGGTCTTGCTTTCTTTGAAGAAATTCATAAGAAAGCTTCTCATGATCCGATAAGAGAGTGTTATGATGACTTTGAAGTTTGTCAAGCTTGGATTGAAGTCTCTGAAGATTTTCAGTCAAAGTTTCAGTGCGATCCATTTGTTCACCCAACATATCATCACTTTTATTTAGCATGTTTTGAACCTTTTCTAAAGCCCCATTTTGTTGTATAGCTATCTTAGCAAGTTTAGAACAGCTGGGCTTAAGGTTTTCATCAGATTCATTCTCACTTGATTCAGAGGAGGTATATTTGAGTACCTTGGCACCCTTTGCCATGAAGCAATAGGTGGGAGCGTAGTCATCATCGCCTTCATCAGCCTTGTTGGTGAGGTCATTTTCTTCAGTGTTGAAGATAGACTTGCTGACGAATGCAGTAGCGAGAGCTAGGCTCGCCACTCCGGATTCGGACTCCCACTAGTGCAGAACCGGGCAATAGCACCGGTTCGTAAGGCCCTTTAGTGCCGGTTCCATAACCGGCACTAAAGTGTGGGCACTAAAGGCCCCCCTTTAGTATCGGTCCAGCACGAACCGGTGCTAAAGGGCAACCACGTGGCACGAGCCAGCTCCGGGGGCCAAGAGCCCTTTAGTACCGGTTGGTAACACCAACCGGTACTAAAATGTTTGGGGGGTTTTTGGTTTTATGATTTCTTTTTCATTTAATTTTGTGTTTTCCATTTTAATTCTTTTTCGTTTGCTGGTATTTTACGATACTACACATTGTACACGTTATGCATATATATGGTAGCTAGTAGAACCAATCATATATATAGATCATCAATGTCTCACAAACCACCATATTAATTCACACATACACACATGTATAGCTATATACAATTTCTCGTACATATGCATGTTGCCTTCGGAGCCAGTTGCATTAGCCTAATTGGTGCCTTCGGAGCACGATGACAAATTGGAAGTGGTTCATGACCTGGTCGATGGGGGCGGTAGCGGGTAATAGTATTCTCCCTTCGGATTTATGACCTGGTCGAGCAAAAATCCCGCTATTTCCTCTTGAAGTGCTTCTACGCACACCGTTTCTAGGAGCTTGTCCCGCACCTCTGTGAACTGTTAAGAAGGAGATCAATATGCATGTGTATTAGTTGTGTGACTAGATATCGATAATGGTGCACAAATTGTGAATAGTGTTCTGACAAGCGTACCCATTCCTGTCTTTGAGATCTGCTCCTTTCGGACGCCATCATGCGAATGTTATCGCAAACGCAGTATGCACACAGATCAGTCCCCTGCGCCTACTTTATGGCCTTTACGAGAATGGAATTTAATTTGATCAGATAATAATTAATCAATCATGATAATATTAAAAAGATGGCAGTTATCTAGCACTACTTAATTACTTACCTTGGGTCAAAGCCATCTCAGCTGTCATTTCCATTCGCCTTCCGTTTTGCTGATGAACCTTGCCCAAGCCCTGCCCGCCGACAAAGAAAATGAATAAAGGGGTTATTAAATAGTTCATATCATGAAATGACGAAGTAAATAGGCCGAGATATATAGTTAATAATGATTGAAATTACCTGTTGACTATCCCAAACAAGATGTTATAGTCACTATTTTCTTTGAGTAGTGAATCCAGTATTTCAACTGTTCCTTCGTCAACTTTAATGATACACAAGATCCAGTGAAATCTGCATGCACACACGTTTGCATGTCTTAATTAAGCGGGCATATGTAAGCAAAAACATGTACCTAGCTAGCTAGTAGGCAAAAACAGAGAATTTGTAGTACAAGAAAGTGTGACTCACTGGAAGTTGTAAGGAAGTAGTATATCTTCATTGTATTTGAGGCGCTTCAAGAACTCGAACATGCTGTCCTCTACCTGCTTTTCATAATGCTTACTTATTTTCCATGTGTATTCATTAACGGTGTTTGGGTCAATGAACCCAATGCCATAGCGTCCACCTTTTTTCATTTCATACATCTTCATCCTGCATAATACCACAGAAAAGAATATAGTGAGGATAATTACAGGTAATGATTGATCAAAAGGATCAATACAGCTAGCTTGAGACTTAAATTACAGAAAGAAATCACTTACAGACAATAGCAACTGACGATAGATTTGTCGAGTGCGTCTTGATTGTATAACTGAAACAGTTCAGAATACTCAACGGTCACAGGTTTCTCATGGTAGTAATGATCCTTGTTGACTTGCACCATGAGGGACTATCGATCGGATCTCTTGGTAATGTCCATGTACCATTGATGCAATTCATACATTCTCGTTGGGAGCTTCTTGACATCTTCTGGCTTGACCAAAGGTTGGCCCCGGACATATTTCCATTTTATTTCCTCCTCTGTAAGCACAGGCATGTCCTCGATCTCGAGGAGTTGTCCAACAGTGATGTTGAGTTCTTCAGCCTGCGTTATATGCTGCTGGGTTATTACAACATCGCCCACCTGGGGAACGTAAACTGTTTGCCCACAATAATATTGTCCACGCGTACTGTCACGTGTTGTTGGCGGCACAACAAGCGGGGGGATCGGTTGCGCCCACTGTTCTCCCAGCTGGCAACAGTTCTCCCGCATTTTTTGACAGCTGCTTGTTGCTATTTGCTCGAGCTCGAGCTCGCCTCCTTTTGTAGACGTTGTCGATGTAACTTCCTGATGTGGCGCTCATAGTCTGTGTCAACGGGCTTAGGAGCTGGTGGTCCAGCCATAAGAACGAAGTGGTCAAGAACTTCCACAGGCACTTTCTCCCTTGGCGGCGGTGGCGGTTTCGGTCCAAAATGGGCGTCGACTTCTGCCCGCACTATGGCATTGGTTTGCTCCTCGGTCCTGTCGTAAGCCCTCTCAGGAAGAGGAGTACTGAGGTTTGGACCATATTTATATCACTTGCCTCCGCCTGTACTTCCTGTACTATGACCTCGACTGGTACCGCTACGCACCATAGCTGCGGGGTGTCTCTTCTGTGATTGCTGAGGCAACGGAGACGGCTGACGGGGCTGAGTTGGACGAGGAGGAGTGGCCTGAAGCTATGCCAGACTTGGAGGAGGAGTGGCCTGACACTTTGCTGGACTTGGAGGAGGAGTGGACGTCTGACGCTGTGTCAGACTTGGAGGAGGAGTGTCCTGACACTTTGCCGGACTTGGAGGAGGAGGAGTGGCCTCACGCGTTGGTGGACTTGGAGCGGGAGTCTGCTGACTCGGTGGCGGACTTCGACGAGGAATCGGGTGACGCGGTGTCGGTGGCCTTCAAAAGATGATGCAATCCTTTCTCCATAGGATGACATGATGTATGGCCTCTCCCAATGTGTGCTCGTCATCACCTCCAGGAATGTCAAGCTGTAGCTCCGAATATGGGTCCACCACCTCATCAACCAAGACACGAGCATAGCCCGCTGGAATCGGGTTGCAATGGAAGGTTGCCTCGGGGGAATTTGAAAAAGCAACGGCGTCCGCCACCTTCATGGATATGTTCTTCATTTTGAAGTGTAGCTCGCAGTTAGTGTTCTCCGTGATGTCATCCACGGGGTATCTATCCAGCACTGCGTTGCCCGGGGCGGAACCCACGCTGCTTCTCGGCATGGATGGGGCGGTGCTATCCAATGCTGGATCATCCGCTAGCTGCTGCAGCTGCTGAGACCCCCTTTGCTGGCTAAGTGAGTCGATCTGCTCCTGCTGCCGCTGGAATTTAACTGCCAATTCCGCTTGACTTGCTTCTAGGCCTTGAAGGCATTCATAGTCCCGCTTCTTCTGCTCCTCCTCCATCTTCCTCTTCTTCTCCTCCGCAATCTTCTTTCTCGCACGGGTTCTGTAGTCGGCGTTCCAGTCCGAAAACCCCTCATACCACGGAATAGCGCCCTTGCCTCGTGTTCTTCCCGGGTGTTCAGGATTTCCCAGGGCACGCATAAGCTCGTCGTTCTCTCTGTTGGGCTGGAACACCCCCGATCGAGCCTCTTCTATTGCAACAAGTATCGCATCGTCGGCTCCGTTCATACATGCCTTCGTCGAAACATTGCCTGTCTTCGGGTCCAACTCCCCCCCATGCGCATAGAACCAAGTCCTGCACCTGGGGGGCAAGCTCTTAGTAACCGGAGTGACACCTGCATCCTCCGTCTCTTTCTCAGACTTATCCCATTTAGGCATTGCCACCGCGTAGCCACCTGGCCCCAGCTTATGGAACTTATCCTTTTTTTCGGCATTCTTCTTGTTTATTCTCGACCGTTCCTTAGCTAATTCTAAATCCTTGAATTTCACTAAATCGTCCCAATGAGCACTTTGATTCTCTAGTATCCCCTCGAATATTGGAGTCTTCCTTCCTCCCTTGACGTACTTCTCCCACGTCGTTCTCTTGTGGTTCTTGAATGCAACTGCCATCTTCCTAAAAGCAGCGTCCTTGACTTTCTGGACATCTGCTTCTGTGAAATGATCTGGTAGGGTGAAATGTTCCATGAGAGTATCCCAAAGCAGTTTTTTTATTCTCGTCGACAAAAGTAACATTTGGACGTGGCTTTGCTGGCTTTCTCCATTCTTGAAGGGAGATCGGGAGTTGGTCCTTCACAAGAACTCCGCACTGACGAACGAACTTGTCCGCAATCTTCTTAGGCGCTAATGGTTCGCCATTAGGTTTGAATGCCTCGATATTGTACTTTATGCCCTCCTTCAACTTTTTGTTCGGGCCTCGTTTCGTCCTTTTGCCTGAAGATTTGCTCGATCCGGATGGCTGATAGAAGAAAGATCGATTCGTTAATATATCTTCAACTCATTTAAAACATGCGATGATCACCAGATTCCTGCTTGTATAAATATATATACCTCGCCGGTGTTTGTTGTTTCAGGATCAACATGTTCTTCGTCGTAGTTCATGACTTCATCAATTCGGTCGTCGTGATCGAATATCATATCACCCTCTCCGGTGTTGTTTAGAAATTCGGAGCCGTCAAAATCTTCTTCATTCTGATCATCATCTGGCCCGCGTATGATATCGAACATGGTCTGTTCTCTCTCTCTGTCGGTATTGTCCGCCATAGCTTTTATTTAACTATGCCAAAAGAAATATAAAACAATTTAGTATAATCTCGAATAATAGATATAATCTCGAATACATCGTCTCGAATAATAGATATAATCTCGAATACATCATCTCGAATAATAGATTTAATCTCGAATACATCGTCTCGAATAATATATAATATTGAATAGTACATCACTGGCTAGGTAGCTAATTAAAGATCGAATACTACAGAAGAATCTAGGACACTCGCGGCTCCTGCGGCGCGGGCGGTGGACACCCAAAGAGAAGGAACCCTCACAGGATCATAGCTGAAGTGAGATCCCTGAAGAAACTGCCAGGTATTGGAGAACCTGCCGCCCTCTAACGCAACCATGTAGTGATGGACGTGCTCATCCTCCTCCCTGACACGACGACGTACCACCTCCGGCGGGGCCGGCTCCCTCCGCACCGAAACTGGCCCACACGAACGCCACCAAACGAGATCAGGGTCGACGACGGGACCCGGGGCCGGGTTCCTCATCAAGCGGCGCGCCCCTCCAGGCAGCACCTCCTAGTGCCAGCCCGGCGGAGCCCAGTCCCGGACATGGGTCAGCTGGACGTCGTCGCGGACGTGTCGACGGCGAGGATGCGGGCCGGGCATCGTCGACAACAAATACTAGCTATATGCCCACAAAAAGTAACATTTTTTAATGATTGGATTTTGATAACTAACATTTCTATAACATTTCTAACAATGCTATATATAACTAACATTTCTATAACATTTCTAATATTTCTATAACTAAAAAAAAGAAAAACTTCTAACTTTTTTATAACTATTTCTATAACTAAAAAACAGAAAAAAAATTTAACAATTCTAACTTTTTTATAACTATTTCTATAACTAAAAAACAGAAAAAATTCTAACAATTCTAACGTTTCTAACAATTCTAACATTTCTAACTATTCTAACAATTCTAACATTTCTAACTCTTTCTAAAAAACAGAAAAATGTCTAACAATTTCTAAAAAACAGAAAAATCTATAACTAAAAATGTGTGTGTGTGTGTGCGCGCTCACCGGCCGGCGAGGCGAGAGGCGACGGGGGGCGCGCGGCGACGGGGACGGCGACACTACAAGAAATATGTCAACTTATGACCACCACTATTGGTCACTGAATGGTCACAAATTTCCATTTATGACCTTTTTGTGACCAAAAACATAAGGTCAAAAGCTGGGCGTCGTAAACTGACTATAGCGACCTTTCTTCTGGAATGGTCATAGACGTTTATGACCAAAATACGTCTACTGTGGCATTTTGGTCACTAGCAACCTCCCCAGGCCACGTAGGCATCCAGCGTGGCAATCTGACGTGGCACAATGTCGTGGTATTTCTCACGGGGGGCTTGCGAGTCGACAGATGCCACAAGGGCTTAGTGTGTGGGTAAGAATGCTGCTGATAGGCCCGGGAGCAGGTATGCGAGTAGCACGCGGTGGTTTACCCAGCTTCGGAGCTCTCCGTAGAGATAATACTCCTACTACTGCATGTCTGAGTGTATCTGATATATCTAGTACAGAGTCGCTCCTAGAGCTGTATCTGAGGTCAGTGCCATAGGCATCTGACTTGGTAAATGTATGCATGTGGTATGCTAGTGGCCGTGAGAGCATGTGTGCTCTAGTGGCCGTGCGTGAGAGTGTGAGTCCATCCTCCCTTGATGGATGGATGTGTGGTATATATATAGTGGGAGCTAGCTTGCTACCTAAGCTAAATGGTGGTGGCGTTGGATGTAAGCTACCTTGGGTAGCTTACATGCGAAAACATGTAGGCATGGCTAGTGGCATGGTACATGTCATGCTTGTCCCCTGGGATACTTTATAAATCAGTACCCAGGGGACACGGTACACTGTAGACGATGGCGCCGCGGTATGGTCGCCCCGTCGGTGTCTTGTCGGTGTCGGGTCGGGCTGCAGTCGGCAGCCGGCTGGTTGGTGCAGTCGGCAGCCGGCTGGAAGACTGCAGTCGGCAGCCGGCTGGTTGGCGCAGTCGGCAGCCGGCTGGTTGGCGCAGTCGGTAGTCGGCAGTCGGACTGAGGGGCTTTGCTAGCCCCGATGTCTTGAAATATCATCTTGCCGTCTTCAGGGTATCCGTGTCCAATTACTCCGACAGTAGCCCCCAAGCCTCCGGGCAACTTGGCAAAGTTGGGCGGAGGTTTTTTGGCAAATGTTCATGGAAATGATCATAAAAAGGACAAAGTTAGTCCATGCAAATATATCATATGCTTGCTTTTAGAATTGCATGTTTTATGCGGAGGGTGCCGACTCGGTTTCGTCCGAGCCCCCTTCAATCTTTTTCATGTTCCCTCCACTCTTTGGCTTGTGCTCTCGCTTGCCGGTCAGCCGCTCTGCGGTCTGTGGCTGAGAGTGGACCGCGGAGTGGAGTGTACAATACTCAGATTCTGGGAGCGAATTCGACCGAGTAGATACTTGTAAAGGAAAACGACCGGGATGCCCGAACCATTTTTCTTCCTGGACGTTTTTTGCATGGGCGGCCTCCAGCATTCACCCTTGCTAACCGGACAGCCGCTCTGCGGTCTGTGACTAAGAGTGAGCCTTTGGCACCGCGCACGCTACAAAGCCGTTTGCGGGAACAAACGTCTCAGGCCAAGCGGCCAGCCCCCGGGCCAACTCTGGCTGGCGCCGGGGCGAACAGTGATGCAACTGTAAAAAATGCGGAGATAGCACCCGAGCATCGCTCGGGGCTATCCATGCTCTCGCGGTGTAAAAATATGCGGGTGAGGAGCTCACATTGATTTTTGTGTAGTCGTGGTCGTCGGAGACAGTCGGCGCGGCTCGGCGCTCGCGGAGTGCGCCGGCGCACCCGCTGGGTGTAGCCCCTGAGATTTGGGCCGACTACTGAGCAGTCGGGCCGGATCTTCCGGCAACTACCTTTTCTTCTTTCTCGCGGGGGCGCGTCAGCGCACCCGCTGGGTGTAGCCCCCGAGATTCGGGCCGACTGCTGAGCAGTCGGGTCGGATCTTCCGGCAACTACCTTGTCTTCTTCTCTCGCGGGGGCGCGTCAGCGCACCCGCTGGGTGTAGCCCCCGAGATTCGGGCCGACTGCTGAGCAGTCGGGCCGGATCTTCCGGCAACTACCTTGTCTTCTTCTCTTGCGGGGGCGCGTCAGCGCACCCGCTGGGTGTAGCCCCCGAGATTCGGGCCGACTACTCAGCAGTCGGGCCGGATCTTCCGGCAACTACCTTTTCTTCTTTCTCGCGGGGGCGCGTCAGCGCACCCGCTGGGTGTAGCCCCCGAGATTCGGGCCGACTGCTGAGCAGTCGGGCCGGATCTTCCGGCAACTACCTTGTCTTCTTCTCTCGCGGGGGCGCGTCAGCGCACCCGTTGGGTGTAGCCCCCGAGATTCGGGCCGACTGCTGAGCAGTCAGGCCGGATCTTCCGGCAACTACCTTGTCTTCTTCTCTTGCGGGGGCGCGTCAGTGCACCCGCTGGGTGTAGCCCCCGAGATTCGGGCCGACTGCTGAGCAGTCGGGCCGGATCTTCCGGCAACTACCTTGTCTTCTTTCTCGCGGGGGCGCGTCAGCGCACCCGCTGGGTGTAGCAGTCGGGATTCGGGCCGACTGCTGAGCAGTCGGGCCGGATCTTCCGGCAACTACCTTGTCTTCTTCTTTTTCTTCTTCAGACGGCTGAAGGGCGGACCCCGACACGGCAGTCGGGCTCTTTGCAGCCGGCCAGGTAGCCAACGGTCGGACGTATATCTGGCAGTCGGACGCACTTTTTTCTCTTCTCTCTTTTCTTTCCTTCAGCCGACTATCTAGCAGCCAGCCATCTCACCCGGTCACCCTCTTTTTTTTCAAGCCGGCCTGATTTTTCTTCCGCCGGCATCCCACTCGTCTATTTTGAATCAGCGCCCGGCCGCAGCAGTTTGAGCAGCGCGAGCCGGCCTGGGAGCGCAGAGAGGCCAGGGGGCAGGACCGACCGGGTGGTGGCGGAGCCGGTGGGCGGTGAAGCCGGCCGCCCGGGTCGCGGTGGAGTCGGCGGGCGGCGAAGCCGGCCATCTGGGTCGCGGCGAAGTCGGCGGGCGGTGAAGCCGGCCGTCCGGGTCGCGGCGAAGTCGGCGGGCGGTGAAGCCGGCCGTCCGGGTCGCAGCGAAGTCGGCGGGCGGTGAAGCCGGCCGTCCGGGTCGCGGCGAAGTCGGCGGGCGGTCGCAGCCGGCGCACGCGGACGCGGCCGGGCCGGCCGCGGCTGCGAGTGTGAACCGACGCTGGAACGCGGCAGGGGGGAGCCGGGGCGCCGCAGAGGAGAACGGCGAGAGCCGGCCAGGCCGGCCGGGTGGTGGGCGGAGCAGGAGCCGTCATGGGGCCGGCGGGCTCGGGCGAAGCCGGAGCGAAACGCACGACGGCGGGCCGGCGGCCAGGTGCAGTGGAGCCAACTGGAGCAGGCGAAGCCGGCCGGAGCAGCGCGCGGCCGAACCAGCACTGACTCGGTCGGCGCGAGGTCGAACGCGGGCGCGGCAACCAGCTGTGGGCGCGCGCGACGCAGACGGAGATGCGGAGGAGAGCAGAGGCGATGCAGCAAAGGCCATCGGGGCCGCGCGTGAGCGTACGGGGCAAAGGACGCGACCCGCAGTGGCAGGACGGCGTGATGTAGGCGGAACAGGCGGGCGGCTGGCCATGGAGCGGCTGGGCCAACGTGGAGTGGGCGTATCTGGGGCATGTATGTATGGCCAATGGTTTGACCGCTATTGACTTGTATCTAGCTAGCTTGTCCACATGATACTTGGAGGAGTGAGCGTGCGTGTGCCGGCCAAAGCAAGGTGCAACGCGGAGAGAAGTAGACCCGAGTGGCACGTGGATGGCCACGGTCGACCGAAACGAGGCCCCCCGCGCGGCGCGCGCGTGGACGGACAGCCGGCGTCGCAACGGTGGTGATGACGAAGGCAAGGCCGATGGCGAGGTCACGCTGCCCCTCACGGCCATTCCGGGGGCATGTCGATGTCGAGCCCCCGACCGCTATCGGAGAGACGGCGCGACGCCGCGGTGATGAAGACGAAGAGGCCGACGGCGAGGACGCGCCACCCCTCGCGGCCGCTCCGGGGGCGGGTCGATGTCGAGCCCCCGAGCGCTACCGGAGAGACGGCGCGACGCCGCGGCAGAGGCGACGAAGAAAAAAGGGTCCCGCCCGGACAGCGAAACCAGCAGCGGCGTGGTAGCGTAGTAGTAGTACCACCCGACGGTGGGCGCCAAATGTCGTGGTATTTCTCACGGGGGGCTTGCGAGTCGACAGATGCCACAAGGGCTTAGTGTGTGGGTAAGACTGCTGTTGATAGGCCCGGGAGCGGGTATGCGAGTAGCACGCGGTGGTTTACCCAGCTTCGGAGCTCTCCGTAGAGATAATACTCCTACTGCTGCATGTCTGAGTGTATCTGATATATCTAGTATAGAGTCGTTCCTAGAGCTGTATCTGAGGTCAGTACCATAGGCATCTGACTTGGTAAATGTATGCATGTAGTATGCTAGTGGCCGTGAGAGCATGTGTGCTCTAGTGGCCGTGTGTGAGAGTGTGAGTCCATCCTCCCTGGATGGATGGATGTGTGGTATATATATAGTGGGAGCTAGCTTGCTACCTAAGCTAAATGGTGGTGGCGTTGGATGTAAGCTACCTTGGGTAGCTTACATGCCAAGCCATATAGGCATGGCTAGTGGCATGGTACATGTCATGCTTGTCCCCTGGGATACTTTATAAATCAGTACCCAGGGGACACGGTACACTATAGACGATGGCGTCGCGGTACGGTCGCCCCATCGGTGTCTTGTTGGTGTCGGGTCAGGCTGCAGTCGGCAGCCGGCTGGTTAGCGCAGTCGGCAGCCGGCTGGTTGGCGCAGTCGGTAGTCGGCAGTCGGACTGAGGGGCTTTGCTAGCCCCGATGTCTTGAAATATCATCTTGCCGTCTTCGGGGTATCCGTGTCCAATTACTCCGACACACAAGATTCAGCCCGGTCCAATTCAGTTTTCTACATGGGCCTAGCCCAACAATTCGGCCTATTTGTGTTTTTTTCTCATATTAATTTTGGCTAGGTAGATGAGCCAAGCCCAACAATTAAGCCTTCTCATTTTTGGGCCGTGGCCTTTTCCGCTAGAAAGTTTTAGTTTTTTTGTAATATATAAAAGGTCCACTAGTCAAATGGGTCCCAGATGTCAGGTTCAGGTACGTGGGTCCCAGCTAGCAAGTTCATATTCTTCATATTTCAATTTAACAGTAAATAAATAACCAGTATTTAAATTGGCACAAACAAAACACACACATAATACTCCAAATATTATCAGCCAGATTAAGTACAGAGCTCCTATTGTACAAATAACATACTTTACAAGCTCTACACATAATAAGCTCTAACATATACAAGCTCTACACGTGATACGGTGCCCTGGTGTTAACCCTGTAGCTCTACAAGTGTCTTCAATCTTCTTCAACATGAAGCTCCTTCGGTAGCAAGCACAAACTGGGCACCTGCATCATCACAGGAAGGCAATTTTAGATAATAAAAATGAATGTTCCAAGCACAGTTTAGAGAAAAGAACCAAGTAAATTTGCCCTCAATCATACAAACAAAGTTTAGAGAAAACCAAACATGAACAAGCACTTATTATGCAGGACACATACGTACACATCTCAGGAAAAGCTCGGAAAGAGCAAGGTGTCAGAGCATGATGTTATCGGAAGCATGATTTACAAGTTTGTCTCTGAGACATACGATAGGTGCTTTTCATAGAAGACAGAATAAGTAAAACTATTCATGTTTGCCAACTCAGACTCTAAACGAGACTCTAACCAAGACCATCCAGAAGTGACCCGAAGAGCGACCCAATATAGTGACTGCTACAGTTCATATTTTGATAGTAAAACTGATGTGTAATCATATAGATAATAAAATACATGGCACAATATCAGTACATCTCCAAACAGCCAATAAATCTCATAGTACCACAAGGACATGCACCTGCAGTACATCCTGCATTGCAGGTTCACATCAACAGCTCATAGCAAGGCTATCAGTTCAACAACACTAATACCACCTCAAGCATCAGCAGTTTAAGAAGAATGAGCACCAAAAAAAGGGCAGTAGATACCTCTTCAAACTTTTTTTTCAAAAATCAGCTCATCCTCTTGACCGCTCCAGATATCGTCCATGTGCATTGCTCAGAAAATTATAAATTCTGGTATAGCACACAAGAAAATATCAGAGTACAAAAGTGGCATAGAAACTACCAAAAAAATTTCATGCTTATTGTTATTGCAAGAAGGCATCGATCAGATTTTGAAGCTAATAATAATTAACATGTACTTATCACTTGTTGGAGTTGGTTCTCTTCAATTAATCAATAGCAGCGTGAGCATAAGCATTAAATCAGCAGCACAAGTGCACACTTATTCAAGCTAGTAGCAGCCCAGCAGGCTAGCAGCAAAAGCAATCAAACAACTAGAGAAGCACAGTACAACAGCACAAGCATTCAAAGAGCAGCAAGCCAGCAAGCACCATCCATCAGACCGGTAGCTTTATGGAAGAAAAATCTAAAGAATAAAAGATGTATAGGTTGAGGAAAGATGAGAGGATGCTGGGTTGCTTGCGAAGCTACGACTGCAAGGCTAGTAGGCTTGGGCTATCACATGTCATATCTTATAAACTTAGGCAAGTGTTCTTTGGTTATCCTTAACATCATGCACTAACTTGGGTAATTAGCATCAAACAATACATATCAGTACAAGGCTAGGCAAGATAATAAAGACTTGGGAAAAGATAGCAGAGTTAAAAAAACTGATACATGCCCACACCTCATTCTAATAATGTTGGTGCAAGCATAGGCTCATTTTCCTTTCAGCCACGAATCAATCAATTTAGAGATAGACACGGGCTCTAGCAAAGCGATAAATACACAGGAAAGATCCATCAACTGGGAAAATCATGGCTCCGCGGGAGGCTTGAGCCTATCAGCCTCCGGACCCTGTCCTTCTCCATGTTCTCCAGCAGCCCCTGCATGCATCATCCACAACAGCAGACCACCACATCAACCGCAGCTCAAGGAAAGGATTTTACAACAGTATTAGGTTGCAAAAACAACTCTAAGAGACTGATATTGTAAGTTCATTGACATTCACAAGCCATTTGCATTTTTATTCAGAACTATGCAACACCATTGACATTACTTTCACAACAGAAAGAAGAAACCATGGTGCATTGTAAAAAAAAATATGCACTCGTTTGTCACTTGAAAGGATCTTCCAGAATGAGTGTGTAGTGTATATATTCTGGTGAGCCAGTATTGATCCAGTATGTGTACGAAAGCAAGTGACTAATCCAGTATTAATTATGTACAATGGGATATGTGCAAAGCAAGCTTTCCAGCGCCAAATTAGCAACTCCACTACGAGAAAGCTGTTGACGAATTGACGTTATAGTTTCTGAATTCATAACGGATGCACGGCAGCTACAACTTGCAAATAAGTAAAATTTATGCACCAAGTAACATACAAAACTGACATTCAGCTAGCATTCATGTACAATAGTCTAGGAAAATGCAGCACACCTTGGTATCTGGAGGAAATAAAAATACCAGAGATAAACCAAAATGCAGCACACCATGCAAAGACCAAAAAAGAAAACACTTCAGCAGATGTGGTCTGGTCTGAAAATGCAGTTCTCATTGTGCACGCACTTGCATTCGCCATCAGTCCGCACAAGCAGGCGCATACACTATAACATCACAAGCAGCGGCGCGGCATAAGCGGAGGAATTTCACTAGCAATAATCAAGTTGAATGGACTGAAAGCAAACCTAGTTATCTGGACTCGAATCAAATGCATCCTAACTGAGCAGCATAAAAGAAGGACTAGTTAGATCAGTCACATACTACTACATCGGCCTAAGAAGGTTTTTTAGATGGAAGAAAGAAGTGGCAATTCCAGTCTGACTGAAACTGGTCATATCATGGAGTAAAAAGTAGGTATTTGACAGGACGCTTGGAATATGGAAGCTAAACGAAATTATCAGTCAGTCCCTAACACTAACCGCCATCAATAATAAAATAGTAATGTAAGCAGCAAACTGAGGACCCCTTGCATAACCAAGAATGCAATGCACAAAAAGATATAAGGAGCGCAAAAGCTAGCAATTATCAGTTCCTAACACTAAGTCATTGGTAAAAAGGAGCCCTTGGTAAAATAGAAGACACCATCATCAGTCAAGTAAAAAAAGTAGGAAGGAAGGAATAGTAAGTAGTACTTGCTAGAGGTTACAAGGGGATTCCCGAAGTGGTGATTTTCGCCAGTGAGCAAATCCTGCACTGCTTCCTCGGCGTCGGAGCCGGCCGGAAGAAACTGAGCAAGGAATCTCCTGTCGGCCTCGGTTAGGCAGGCGTCCCAGACCTACCCACCCATAGGATATATACCAAAATAAGTACTGTACCACCCATCCATCCATCCATGTATACAGCAGCAGCAGATTAGCAAGGGCGTACATAGGTTATTAGCATTTTGCCATACTCGGAATGGTAGTTCTTCAAGTGTGCATGATATGCCTTCTTATCAGCTCTGATTTGCTGCTCCTTGTTAAGTAGAGCGTCTGGATGAAGATCACCACAGCAAAGAGCAGAGGACCTGGAGTCCAACAGAAGCTAATGAGCACTCATATCCAACAGAAATTGTGAACTATGTAAGTACGGAACCGCCAAGCAGCAGAGAGCAATTTAGTCTGAAGAGCAGCACCAGAGGCAGCAATACATTAATTTGGCAGTGATGCAATTACGTTCATGCATAAGAAAAAGGCACTGTGCAAGTAAAATTTGGTGCATGTGAGCTTCCTTTGTTGAATATATATAAATAATTTTCTTTTCTTTAAAGATATAGGTCAGGCACAAGAATCGCATAAGAATAGCACCCAGACCTAGCAGGCAGGAAAATAGCAGCCTCCCTCAGCATCCATCCATCCATATAGACATGGAGCAGATAAGTAAGTAGTCATACGTACCTGGTAGGAGAGCAGGCCTCCGAGGAGAGGGATGTCGGCGAGGGAGAAAATCCGCCTGGGGACGGGGGCGACGTCGGCCAGGGCCCCTTCTCGGTGAGCGCGGGGCGGGGAGTCGATGAAGGGGGCGAGATGGCGCCAGGGGATGCCGATCTGGTCGTCGGCGGGGAGGGCCCGCCTGGCGCGGTCATCCCAGCGGAGGTGGATGTGGGAGCTCAGGGTCAGCAGCGGCGGCTGCTCGGGCCTCGCCCGCTTGCTCGATCTTTGGTGGTTGGGCTAGGGCGGCGGCGCGTTTGGCGCCCGCTTCCTCGGCTGGCCGGCTGACATCTCACCCGTCTTCGTGGGGCGGCGGCGGCGGGGAGTCGACGCGTAGCGGGGAGTGGGTGGGGATTAGGAGTTGGTTAGGATTTGGTGCTCAGGTGGATGACCTCGAGCACGAACTGCTTGCGGGCGAGCAGGTTGTTGGTCATGAACTTGCGGGTGCGGAAGGGAGCGGGAGCAGGAGCAGTGCGGAAGGGAGCGGGAGCGGCGGCGGCGGAGTCGTGGCGGAAGGCGTAGGGGTCGGGGGAGGACGGGAAGTCGTCGCCGCCGCCCCCGGAGACATGGAATTCGGCCGCCGGGGCCCGGCCGTCGGCGAAGCTGAGGAAGGGGTCGTCGTGGAAGGGCGCAGCGGCCGGGGACGGCGGTGAGGTCGAGGTCGAGATCGAGATCTGAGGGCGGCGGCTGTGGGTGCGTAGGGGAGAGAGGGGAGCGAGAGGACGAGTGGTGCGGGTTGTGTTAGGGTTAGTTGGGTGAGACGGTGAGGGGGTCAAGTCTGCCGTTGGATCCGGGACGATCGGACGGTTCAGATCGTCTACGGTAGGGTAATCCAGGGGAGACGTCCTGATTGGTTGGAGACTACCAACAATATTTAAAATATAGTCTCTAAGTGCTAAAAACAAAGGGGTTTATGAAACAACTGCCAATAATATTTTGCAAAATGGAACCATTAAAATTTTCACTGAAGTTATACCACATTTTATGGATGATAACCAATTTGTATGCATTTTCTTTGGACGAAAAAACCATTTTCCATTTTTCTAGTGCCCTAAAGGAGGTTTTTTTGTGAAGGACCTCCAAAATAATTGGTGCAAAATTGGACCAAATCATTTTTCTAAAATACTAGGACATATTTAATGCACAATAGACAAAATGATTGGGTGTAAAAACTTTTGATCCACCTCTCGTGAAAAAGACAAATTTCCGCCAATTCAGTAGGAAGCGGGTCAAATTTGAACTGCAGCTGCATCATAGTTTGCTATTTACTTTTTCCAAAAATCATTTCTAGGTACATAAGTACCTATTTAATCAGAGAAACACCAAAAAAAATCCAAGATTCAACAACTAGCTAGGAACGGTCATTCCCGCAGTTTTGACCGCATTTTGAAACGGGCATAAAAAATTCAAAAAAATCAAAAATTTGGGAAACCTTCGCATTGTGTCATTATATGTGGCCAAGTTCCCAGGAAAAACAACAAACTTGTAATACGACAATTATTTTAAAAAAGTGTTCTCAGAAACGAGCTATCATGTGTGGAGATCAATGGCTTTCAAGCCAAATGATCAATCTTATGGCCACATTCATGGCATAGTTTTTTCAAATGATCTCATATTGTGCACAAAGGTGCATATTGGAATGGCAAACAATGTTGCCTAAGGAAGTTTTCATTTTCTTTGGACGAAAAAACCATTTTCCATTTTTCGAGTGCCCAAAAGGAGGTTTTTTTTGTGAAGGACCTCCCAAATAATTGTTGCAAAATTGGACCAAATCATTTTTCTAAAATAATAGGCCATATTTAATGCACAATAGACAAAATGGTTGGGTGTAAAAAGTTTTGATCCACCTCTCGTGAAAAAGACAAATTTCTGCCGATTCAGCTGGAAGCGGGTCAAATTTGAACTGCAGCTGTCTCATAGTTTGCTATTTATTTTTTCCAAAAATCATTTCTAGGTACATAAGTACCTATTTAATCATAGAAACACCAAAAAAATCCAAGATTCAACCACTAGCTAGGAACGGTCATTCCCGCCGTTTTGACCGCATTTTGAAACGGGCATAAAAAATTCAAAAAAATCAAAAAATTGGGAAACCTTCGCATTGTGTCATTATATGTGGCCAAGTTCCCAGGAAAAATAACAAACTTGTAATATGACAATTATTTTAAAAAAATGTTCTCAGAAACGAGCTATCACGTGTGGAGATCAATGGCTTTCAAGCCAAATGATCAATCTTATGGCCACATTCATGGCATAGTTTTTTCAAATGATCTCATATTGTGCACAAGGGTGCATATTGGAATGGAAAACAATGTTGCCTAAGGAAGTTTTCATTTTCTTTGGACGAAAAAACCATTTTCCATTTTTCGAGTGCCCAAAAGGAGGTTTTTTTGTGAAGGACCTCCCAAATAATTGTTGCAAAATTGGACCAAATCATTTTTCTAAAATAATAGGCCATATTTAATGCACAATAGACAAAATGGTTGGGTGTAAAAAGTTTTGATCCACCTCTCGTGAAAAAGACAAATTTCTGCCGATTCAGCTGGAAGCGGGTCAAATTTGAACTGCAGTTGTCTCATAGTTTGCTATTTATTTTTTCCAAAAATCATTTCTAGGTACATAAGTACCTATTTAATCAGAGAAACACCAAAAAAAATCCAAGATTCAACCACTAGCTAGGAACGGTCATTCCCGCCGTTTTGACCGCATTTTGAAACGGGCATAAAAAATTCAAATAAATCAAAAAATTGGGAAACTTTCGCATTGTGTCATTATATGTGGCCAAGTTCCCAGGAAAAATAACAAACTTGTAATACGACAATTATTTTAAAAAAGTGTTCTCAGAAACGAGCTATCACGTGTGGAGATCAATGGCTTTCAAGCCAAATGATCAATCTTATGGCCACATTCATGGCATAGTTTGTTCAAATGATCTCATATTGTGCACAAGGGTGCATCTTGGAATTCCAAACAATGTTGACTAAGGGATTTTTCATTTTCTTTGCACGGAAAATTCATTTTCCATTTTCCGAGTGCCCGAATTGAGTTCTTTTTGTGAAGGACCTACCATATATTTGTTGCAAAATTGGACCAAATCATTTTTATAAAATACTAGGCCATATTTGATTCACAATTGACCAAATGGTTGAGTGTAAAAAGTTTTTGATCCACCTCTCATGAAAAAGACAAATTTCCGCTGATTCAGCTCGAAGGGGGTCAAATTTGAACTGTAGCTGCCTTGTAGTTTGCTCTTTATTTTTTCCAAAAATCATTTCTAGGTACATAAGTATCTATTTAATCATAGAAACACCAAAAAAATCCAAGATTCAACCACTAGCTAAGAATAGTCATTCCCGCCGTTTTGACTGCATTTTGAAACGGGCATAAAAAATTCAAAAAAAATCAAAAAATTGGGAAACCTTCGCATTGTGTCATTATATGTGGCCAAGTTCCTAGGAAAAATAACAAACGTGTAATACGGCAATTATTTTAAAAAAGTGTTCTCAAAAACGAGCTATGACGTGTGGAGATCAATGGCTTTCAAGCCAAATGATCAATCTTATGGCCACATTCATGGCATAGTTTGTTCAAATGATCTCATATTGTGCACAAGAGTGCATATTGGAATGGCAAACAATGTTGCCTAAGGAAGTTTTCATTTTCGTTGGACGAAAAAACCATTTTCCATTTTTCGAGTGCCCGAAAGGTGGTTTTTTTGTGAAGGAACTACCAAATAATTGTTGCAAAATTGGACCAAAATATTTTTATAAAATACTAGGCCATATTTAATGCACAATTGACAAAATGGTTGGGTGTAAAATTTTTTGATCCACCTCTCGTGAAAAAGACAAATTTCTGCCGATTCAGTTAGAAGCGGGTCAAATTTGAACTGCAGCTGTCTCATAGTTTGCTATTTATTTTTTCCAAAAATCATTTCTAGTTACATAAGGACCTATTTATTCATAAATACATGGTTTGGTGGCGATACGTCGAGGTTTGGGCGGTGGCCGAGGGTCCCAACTCTAGAGCGCGTAAACTCGCATGCCCGTCGCGTGGTCACCGCGTGACCGTAATGTTGCCATGTGTTCTGGGTGGCCTAGGCATGTCTAGTGGGTTGGGCACTCCCCAGGCTGGTGCTAGGAAGAAAATTACAACATAAGATTCTCACGAGGAGACCGATCGATGCTCAAACATGAATTAGCAGCCAAGTGTTTGATTTGCGGTACGAGAAATGCACATGGCCAATGGGCGTGAGTTTTGGCTGAGGATGATCATCTACTAAGGAGAATGTCTTCACAAATTTTTAGCTCAAAAGGAGGATCCTAGGTGGTACTTGGTTTGCAAAGTACCACGTGGACAAAAATATGAATGTTGAAGCTGGGCTCAAAATAATGAATGGAGTGAGCTGAAATTTTGTGGAGGATGGTTATTTGGGCATAGGAAAACATTGTAGAAAATTTATACCATTTGGACATGCCAAAGTAGTAGTTCCTTCGTAATGCTCTTCTATGGACAGAAACTTGCGAAAACTAGTGAGAGAGATTGGATGAATGAAATGAGCTCAAAATTGGTGTAGGTAAGTTACGTTGGTATGGTCATGCGCTGGTCAATTTTCAGATCATTTGGGTAAGCCTAGCTAGTACTTACTTCACAAAGCTTCTCTCGAGGTAGAAACTTTGGAAATTTCCCGAGAAAGATTTACTAGGAAAATTGAGCTGAATATTACCATGTGGCAATGATTTGGGTATGGAAGAGTGCCCAAAAAGTTTGAGGGTAATAGGAGCGGTCTATATAACACTTGCTTTGCAACGTGCCAATTTGGCCATAAAATATAAATTGAACCTGGGCTCACATAGATGATTTGACTGAGCTGCAATTTGGAGGAGGGTGATAATTTGGGCATATGAAGGAACTGTATACATTTCATGTCATTTAGAGATATAAAAAAGGTACTTCCTTCACAATGCTTCTAGGTGGACAAAAACTTTGAAAATTTGCCGAGGAAGATTTGCTAGGCAAATGGAGCTGAATTTTGTCATGCGGTAATGATTTGGATAGGAAAGAGTGCCCAAAAATGCCGAGGGCAATCAAGAATATATAAATAGCACTTCCTTCATAAAGTGTTGTTGTGAACAGAATAGGAAAATGAATATTGTTGAATTAGTTTTGAACTAGGCAAGGAAGGATTTTTACATATTTGATGAAGATATGCCCCAAAGAATTTATGAGATTTTTTGGGAATTTTGAGAATGATAGAAATATAGGTTGCTTCACAACCTAGGGCAAAAACTGCCACATGGACATGACACATAGGAAAAACTGATGAGATGGCGCCTAATCATCACAACCCACCACAATCTACAAGGCTATGACCATCTATATTGGTCATTAACAACTAGAAATAAGGCAGCGGACTAGCACTGTTTGCTTTGTGACCATTTCGTGTAAGGAAATTACGACCTTTCTGACCAAAATGGTCGCAATGGTTTAAGGTTTGGAGCCCCCTGAACAGCTTTTGACCAATTGGTCTAAAATGGTCATAAATTTATGACCAATTCTTCGAGGGTCACTGACAGAAGGTCATAAGTTGACATATTTCTTGTAGTGCGACGGGCGCGGCGACGACGGGGCGACGACGTACGGGCCGGGGCGGTGACGACGACGGGGACGGTGACGACGCGGCCGGGACGGGTCGGGACGGGGCGGCGGTGACGATGGGGACGACGGGGACGGGGCGGCGACGGGGGCGGTGACGGACCGGGGCGGCGACGAGGGATATGGAGATGGCGGGGGCGGCGGGCGACGGTGCAGAGGAGAAGAAGCAGAGGGAGAGATGAGAAACCGACGAAATTTTGAAGTGTTTTCTTATATAGAACCCACCTTTAGTACCGGTTGGAGCCACCAACCGGTACTGAAGGTCTGTTTTGGCTAGCCCAAGCGGCGGGAAGCGACCCCCTTTAGTACCGGTTGGTGGCTCCAACCGGTACTAAAGGCCCCCCCTTTAGTACCGGTTGGTGCCACGACCCGGTACTACAGGGTGTGCGCTGCCAGGCGAGGGGCACAAAAGTTTAGTCCCACCTCGCTAGCTGAGGGGCACTCGCACCTGCTTATAAGCCCCGCCGTCGCTGCTGTCTCGAGCTCCTCTCTTAAGCAGGCCTTCTGGGCCTACCTCTTCTGCAATGCCCTGTTGGGCCTACTGGGCTAGCGGGCCTGCATCCTGGCCCAACTTTAATTTGGGTTTCTAGTCGTATGTAGGCCGCTGTGGCCCAGTAGGTGGGCTTTTTTTCTTATTTTTTTTGCTTTATTTATTTTTGTGAATAACTTAACTTTGAAAATAGATTTTTCAGTGATTCTTTTTTCTTATGTTTAATATTAGTGTGTTTTATCATTATATTCAATTTGGTAATGCTTAGGTTATTTAAAAAATGAAATGCCTTTGTAACGGATGAGTTTTCGTCCGAAACCCTGATACTTCGAAACAGATTGTCCATTTTGTACACGAAGTGCATCCAGTTTTTGCGGTAACCCTCTATACTTTTTTGCACATGCTATGTGGGTGAAATTATGATACCATGCCAACTTTCAACCTTTTCTGAGTTCAGTTGAAATGCTTTTCAATTTCAGGGTCATTTAGCTGAAAAAATCAGTAAATGCATGAAAGAATTTGCTTGCACATAAAATTTCTTCGCGTTTCAAATGCCAAAACACATAACTAGCTACCCTAACTATTACAGAGATTCCCTCCTGGGTGTGAAACACAGAAGAAAGTGATGATAGTTAAGCCGATCACATCCCAGATCTTTGGGTGTGAAACTTTTTCTTCGCGTGTGTCCCTTTGCGTCGTAGCCATGGAAAATCTTCATCATTTAACCGGATGCTCGGGTCAATATTCACTATGAATGTAGCAATTTCATCAAACTTTTCATAATCTTCTGACTTGTCTGTCTTGTCATCCACTCCCACGATGTTTCTCTTCCCAGAAAGAACTATGTGCCGCTTTGGCTCATCGTACGATGCATTCGCTTCCTTATCTTTTCTTTTTCTTGGCTTGGTAGACATGTCCTTCACATAGAAAACCTGTGCCACATCATTGGCTAGGACGAATGGTTCGTCTGCATACGCAAGATTGTTGAGATCCACTGTTGTCATTCCGTACTGCGGGTCTTCCGTTACCCCGCCTCGTGTCATATTGACCCATTTGCACCGAAACAAAGGGACCTTCAAACCACGTCGATAGTCAAGTTCCCATATGTCCTGTATATAACCATAATATGTTTCCTTTCCCGTCTTGGTTTCTGCATCAAAGCGGACACCACTGTTTTGGTTGGTGCTCTTCTTATCTTGGGCGGTCGTGTAAAATGTATTACCATTTATCTCGTACCCTTTGAAAGTCATTATATTCGAAGATGGTAACTGGGACAACAAGTACAGGTCATCTTGAATAGAGGTGTCATGCATGGTACGTGCTTGCAACCAGCTGGCGAAACTCCTGGTTTGTTCACGTGTAATCCAGTCATCAGACCGCTCCGGGTGTTTGGAGCGTAGAAAATTCTTGTGTTCATCCATATACGGAGCCACCAAGGAGGAATTTTGTAGAACTGTGTAGTGTGCTTCAGTGAGAGAATGTCCGTCCATACATATTATTTGTTCCCCTCCTAGCATGCCTTTTCCATCCAGTCTGCCCTTATGCCGCGATTCAGGAACACCAATCGCCTTAAGGTCAGGAATAAAGTCAATACAAAACTCAATGACCTCCTCATCTTGACGGCCCTTGGAGATGCTTCCTTCTGGCCTAGCACAGTTATGAACATATTTCTTTAAGACTCCCATGAACGTCTCAAAGGGGAACATATTGTGTAGAAATAAAGGACCCAAAACGTTAATCTCTTCGCATAGGTGAACTAGGACGTGCGTCATGATGTTGAAGAAGGATGGTGGGAACACCAACTCGAAACTGACAAGACATTGCACCAAATCATTCTGTAACCTTGGTATGATTTCTGGATCGATTACCTTCTGAGAGATTGCATTGAGAAATGCACATAGCTTCACAATGGCTAATCGAACGTTTTCCGGTAGAAGCCCCCTCAATGCAACCGGAAGCAGTTGCGTCATAATCACGTGGCAGTCATGAGACTTTAGGTTCTGGAACTTTTTCTCTGCCATGTTTATTATTCCCTTTATATTCGACGAGAAGCCAGACGGTACCTTAATACTGAGCAGGCATTCAAAGAAGATTTCCTTCTCTTCTTTGGTAAGAGCGTAGCTTGCATGACCCTGATGTATGCCGTCTTTTCCGTGCATACGTTGCTGGTCCTCCCGTGCCTCAGGTGTATATTTTGTCTTACCATACACGCCCAAGAAGCCAAGCAGGGTCACACAAAGATTCTTCATCACGTGCATCATGTCAATTGCGGAGCGGACCTCGAGATCTTTCCAATAGGGCAGGTCCCAAAATATAGATTTCTTCTTCCACATGGGTGCGCGTCCGTCAGCGTCATTCGGAACAGGTTGTCCACCAGGACCCTTTCCAAAGACCACCTTCAAATCCTTGACCATATCATGTTCATCAGCACCAGTACGGTGGCGAGGCTTCGTCCGGTGATCCGCCTCACCTTTGAAATGCTTGCCTTTCTTTCTTACGGGATGCCTGCTCGGAAGAAATCGACAATGTCCCAGGTACACATTCTTATTAGCCAAATATATACTGTCGGTATCGTCCAAACAGTGCGTGCATGCGCGGTATCCCTTGTTTGTCTGTCCTGAAAGGTTACTGAGAGCAGGCCAATCATTGATGGTCACGAACAGCAACGCCTTTAGGTCAAATTCTTCCCCCATGTGCTCATCCCACGCACGTACACCTGTTCCATTCCACAGTTGTAAGAGTTCTTCAACTAATGGCCTTAGGTACACATCAATGTCGTTGCCGGGTTGCTTAGGGCCTTGGATGAGCACTGGCATCATAATGAACTTCCGCTTCATGCACAACCAAGGAGGAAGGTTATACAAACATAGTCACAGGACAGGTGCTATGGTTGCTGCTCTGCTCCCCAAAAGGATTAATGCCATCTGCGCTTAGACCAAACCATACGCTCCTTGCGTCATCTGCAAACTCCTTCCCGTACTTTCTTTCGATTTTTCTCCACTGCGACCCGTCAGCGGGTACTCTCAACTTTCCGTCTTTCTTACGGTCTTCTCTGTGCCATCGCATCGCCTTGGCATGCTCTTTGTTTTGGAACAACCGTTTCAACCGTGGTATTATAGGAGCATACCACATCACCTTGGCAGGAATCTTCTTCCTGGGGCGCCGGCCCTCGACATCACCAGGGTCATCGCGGCTGATCTTATAGCGCAATGCACCACATACCGGGCAAGCGTTCAAATCCTCGTACTCACCGCGGTAGAGGATGCAATCATTAGGGCATGCATGTATCTTCTGCACCTCTAAACCTAGAGGGCAGACAGCCTTCTTTGCTTCATACGTACTCTCGGACAATTCGTTGTCCTTTGGAAGCATATCCTTTATCATTACCAGCAACTTTCCAAATCCCTTGTCAGATACACCATTCTCTGCCTTCCATTGCAGCAATTCCAGTGTGGTGCCCAGCTTTTTCTTGTCACCTATGCAATTCGGGTACAACAATTTTTTGTGATCCTCTAACATGCGCTGCAACTTCTTCTTCTCCAAATCACTTGCGCAGTTTCTCTTTGCATCGGCAATGGCCCGACCTAGATCATCAACGGGCTCATCTGATGCCTCTTCTTCAGCTTCTTCCCGCATTGCCGGCTCAGCTTCTTCCCGCATTACCGGCTCAGCTTCTTCCCCCATTGTTGTATCATCGTATTCAGGGAACCCATGGCCAGGATAGCTGTCGTCGTCCTCTTCTTCTTCATTGTCTTCCATCATAACCCCTCTTTCTCCGTGCTTGGTCCAAACATTATAGTGGGGCATGAAACCGGACTCAAACAGGTGGACGTGAATGGTTCTTGACGTAGAGTAATTGTGACCATTCTTACAGCCAGCACATGGACAAGGCATAAAACCATCCGCCCGCTTGTTTGCCTCAGCCGCAATCAGAAAAGTATGCACGCCCTCAACGAACTGGGGAGAGCATCGGTCATCGTACATCCATTGCCGGCTCATCTTCATTACACAACACCGAATAGACCAAATTAATACAAGTTCATACAACACTTAAATGCAACAAACAAATAACTCTCTAGCTAAAGCATTTAAATGCAACAACAAATGCGATCAAGATCGCAACTAAGGTAACAATGGATCCAACAGCATAATGATACCAAGCCTCAATATCGATAGCATATTTTCTAATCTTCAAGCGCATTTTCTCCATCTTGATCTTGTGATCATCGACGACATCGGCAACATGCAACTCCAATTCCATCTTCTCCCCCTCAATTCTTTTCAATTTTTCTTTCAAGTACTCGTTTTCTCTTTCAACTAAATTTAACCTCTCGACAATAGGGTCGGTTGGAATTTCTGGTTCACATACCTCCTAGAAAAAAATTCTATGTCAACTTGATGGGCATAATTTGTCATAAACACGAAATGCAACTAGTTTTAAAAGAGAATATATATACCACATCCGAATCATTGCAAGAGTAAATCTAGCAATGAGAGATGAAAGGACAAAGTTGCTAACCTTTGTGATCATTTCAATGGATGGGGGCCTTCAAATCTTGACAAAATTTGGGCAAAATGTGTGATGAGCTCGAGAGGAAGAGGGGAAGAACAGAGAGGAGAGGGGAAAGGGGAAGAACAGAGCGAGCTCGGGTGGACAAAGGGTTTATGTAGGACGACCTTTAGTACCGGTTCGTGCCAAGAACCGGTACTAAAGGGGATGGAGGGGCCCCAGTCTGACAACATCCTGCCACCACTCTCATTAGTACCGGTTCGTGGCACGAACCGGTTCTATAGGGTCGCCACGAACCGGTACTAATGAAAGCGGCCCAGCTAGCCATTGGAACCGGCACTAATGTATACATTAGTGCCGGCTCAAATACAAACCGGCACTAATGTGCTTCACGTTTGACCCTTTTTCTACTAGTGTCCTCAGATGACTCCTCTTCCTCATTTTCTTCAGATTCAGCCTCAGAGTCCATTTCCTTGCCAATGAATGCCCTGGCCTTCTTGGAGCTGCTCTTCTTGTGATATGAAGGCTTTGAGGATTTTGATGATGAGGATTTTGTGGATTTCTTCTTTTTCTTTGCATCATCAGAACTGTAATCCTTGTATTTCTTCTTCTTTGATTCCTTTTCCCAATGAGGACAATCTTGAATGAAATGTCCAGGTTTCTTGCACTTGTGACAGAGCCTCTTCTTGTAGTCACTGGATGAGGAATCATTGCTCCTTGAGGATCTTCCAAGGCGACCACGTCTTGAGAACTTTTGGAACTTTTCACGAGCAGAGCCAGATCATGGCTCAGTTCTTCAGGATCACCAAGGCTGCTACCAGAGTGTTCATCTTCGGACTCAGATACTGCCTTGGCCTTCAGTGCATGTGTTATTCCATAGCTTGAACCATAGAGATCTCTCTTTTCAGCAAGTTGGAACTCATGAGTATTTAGCCTCTCGAGAATATCAGCGGGATCAAGTGACTTGTAATCAGCATGTTCTTGTATCATCAATGCCAGAGTGTCAAGTGAGGAATCAAGCGATCTCAGCAATTTCTTCACCACCTCATGGTCGGTGATGTCAGTGGCACCAAGTGCTTGAAGCTCATTTGAGATGTCAGTGAGGCGATCGAAGGATTGTTGAACATTTTCATTGTCGAGTCTTTTGAAGCGGTTGAAGAGATTGCGAAGAACATCAACTTGAGAGTCACGCTGAGTTGAGACTCCTTCATTCACTTTGGACAACCTGTCCCAGATAAGCTTCGCTGTTTCCAAAGCACTCACTCTGCCATATTGTCCTTTTCTCAGATGACCACATATGATATTCTTCGCTTGAGAGTCGAGTTACTTGAATCTCTTCACATCGGCAGCATTCAGAGAAGGTGTGACTGAGGGAACACCATTTTCCACAACATACCAGAGATCGTTATCAATTGCTTCAAGATGCATTCGCATCTTATTCTTCCAGTAGGGGTAGTCCGTCCCATCGATGGTAGGACACCCAGCAGAGACCTTGATCATACCTGCGGTCGACATAACTAAAACTCCAGGCGGTTAAACCAAAATCACTCAGAACAAGGGAGTACCTCGCTTTCATACCAATTGAAAGTGCGTTATATCGACTAGAGGGGGTGAATAGGAGATTTTTATGAAATTCTTCACTAAGGAATTTGCCGGTGAGGAAATTCCTTAGCGAAGAACTACTAGCAGCGGAATAAGTACTCAAAAGAAAACACAACAGAATACAAGCATAGTCATCATGATGAAATGAAGATAGGCACAGAGTACAGGAAGCGTAATCACAGGATAACACAGGATGAAGACAAACAGACTGAAGAAATTGAACTGAGGAAATTGAGAAAGTCTTCAGTCAAAGTCTTCAAACACAGAATGAACAAACACACAGCACAGTTATGAGGAAATTAAAGAGTTGATGAAATAGAACCAGTAAGCTCGGTGAAGACAATGATTTGGTAGACCAGTTCCAACTGCTGTCTCAGTTGTACGTCTGGTTGGAGCGGCTGAGTATTTAAACTCGAGGACACACAGTCCCGGACACCCAGTCAAGGACACTTAGTCCAAGACACCTAGTCCTCACCGTATTCTCCTTGAACTAAGGTCACATAGACCTCGTCCAATCACTCGTGGTAAGTCTTCAGGCGACTTCCAAACCTTCACAAACTTGGTCACTCGGCGATCCACAATTCCTCTTGGATGCTCTAGACCATGACGCCTAACCATCTGGAAGAAGCACAGTTTTCAAAGGTAACAAGCGTCGGATCCACTCAGGATCAATCTCTTCAGTGATGCTCAATCACTTGGGGTTTGTAGGTGTTTGGGTTTTGGATTTTTGGTTTTTCCTCACTTGATGATTTTCGCTCAAAGTCCTCGGAGGATGGGTTGCTCTCAAATGACAAGTGTCAGTTTCTCTCGGAGCAGCCAACCAGCTAGTGGTTGTAGGGGGCGGCTATTTATAGCCTAGGGAGCAGCCCGACATGATAAGACATAAATGCCCTTCAATGATATGACCGTTAGGTGGATAGATATTTTGGGATAGCTGGCGCATAGCACAGCAACGGTCGGAATTTTGAGTAGCAAAATCCTCAGGGCTATCATGTTCCTCACTGTGTAGGCAATCCGCACTGGCGAATTCCTAACTCCTCGGTCAGGATAAATTCCTCATAGACCAGAACAACTTCGTCTCTATCACTGAAGAAATTGACTGAACTGTATGAGATTTCCAATGGCTTCACTCGAAGGGATTGGTAGGTGTAGGATTTTCAGTTGAGCATCACATGGAAAATTTTCCTTAGTATTTCCTCGACCCCCTTTAACAATACGGTGTTTCCTATGACTCAAGAAAGAGAAAAACAAAACTATGAACACGAAAGTCTTCAAGCTTCATATTTCTCGCATGAATATCAAGTCTTCACGGACACACCAATTTCTTCACTTTCAAAGTCTTCATGAAAGTCTTCAGAAATACCAAAATCTTCAGTCGAAGATATTCATTTTTAGGGGTCGACTTTTCCTATAAATATGAAACTCCTCATAGACTTATAGACCTGTGTACACTCACACATGCATTAGTCCCTTAACCTATAAGTCTTCAATACACCAAAATCACTAAGGGGCACTACATGCACTTACACTTCGTCAGAGCAGATTGATGAAGAAATTGAACTGGATATGATCCCTTAAACACCTGTCATCTCCTCGCCTATGCCTCAGTTCACAGCTGAAGAGGATGGTGTTGAAGAAATGGAAGATGAAGATGTGGATGTTGGCTGCTCCACACCAATGATGAGTGATGAATTCTGGGAAAGTCAGCATCCAAACTCTCCAATGTTCACACCGTTGCAGCAAATACCTCAGTCCCCTGCACAAACTGTTGAAATGGGCTCTGAAGAAACTCACCCCACTTCATCTGTACATGAGGAAATTCCAACCACTACTGCTGAAGAAACTGCTGCTGTTGAACATCTGAACACGCAGACTACCACTGAAGAGGAACCAGAAATTCCTCAGTCTGAAGAACCTGAGATTGCGATTCCTGAGGTCGTGGTGCAACTCACTGACACTCCTCTTCCCAAGCCAAAGGATCCATTCTCACGCAAGCAAAAGTTCAAGGCTGATGATTTCTTCATCGAGCATGTATTCTTCGAAGACTACAACCCTTATAACTCTGCTCGTATTAGGAATCCATTCGAGGAACATGAAGCATGACCTTAAAGACTAGGTATCCATTTGAGGAACATGAAGCGTGAAGACTTTCATTTTCGTAGTTTCATTTTCTCTTTCTTGAGTCATAGGAAACACCATACTGTTAAAGGGTGTCAAGGAAATACTAAGGAAAATTTTCCAAGTGATGCTTAACTCAAAATCCTACACCTACCAATTCCTTAGAGTGAAGCCATTGGAAATCTCATACAGTTCAGTCATATTCTTCAGTGACAGAGACGAAGTTCTTCTGGTCTCTGAGGAATTTGTTCTGACTGAGGAGTTAGGAATTCGCCAGTGCGGGTTGCCTACACAGCAAGGAACTTGATAGCCCTGAGGAATTTGATACTCAAATTTCCGACCGTTGCTGTGCCTTGTGCCAGTTGTCCCAAAATATCTACCCACCTAACGGTCATATCATTGATGGGCATTTATGCCTTATCATGTCGGGCTGCTCCCTAGGCTACAAATAGCCGCCCCCTACAACCACTAGCTGGTTGCCTGCTCCGAGAGAAACTGACACTTGTCATTTGAGAGCATCCCATCCTCCAAGGACTTTGAGCGAAAATCATCAAATGAGGAAACCCCAAACCCAAACACCTACAAACCCAAAGTGATTGAGCATCACTGAAGAGATTGATCTTGCATAGATCCGACGCTTGTTACCTTTGAAGACTGTGCTTCTTCCAGACGGTTAGGCATCATGGTCTAGAGCATCCAAGAGGAAACTGTGGATCACCGAGTGACCGAGTTTGTGAAGGTTTGGAAGTCACCTGAAGACTTAACACGAGTGATTGGGCGAGGTATGTGTGACCTTAGCTCAAGGAGAATACGGTGAGGACTGTGTGTCCGGGACTGTGTGTCCTCAGGTTTAAATACCTAGCCGCTCCAACCAGACGTTCAACTGAGATAGCTGTTGGAACTGGTCTACCAAATCATTGTCATCACCAAGCTTACTGGTTCTATTTCCTCAACTCTTTCATTTCCTCATTACCTTGTTGTGTTCTTGTTCATATCTGTTTGAAGATTTTGACTGAAGACTTTCTCAATTTCCTCAGTTCAATTTCTTCAGTCTGTTTGTCTTCATCCTGTGTTATCCTGTGTTTACGCTTTCTGTACTCTGTGCTTGTCTTCATTCATCATGATGACCATGCCTATGTTCTGTTATGTTTACATCTGAGTACTTATTCCGCTGCTTTCTTCGCTTAGGAATTTCCCCACCCTGAAATTCCTCAGAGAAGAATTCATAAAAATCGCCTATTCACCCCCCTCTAGTCGATATAACGCACTTTCAGGCGCCAAGCACGACCCCGTCCCACCTAACATCTTTCTGGAAAGGCTTTTCAAGCCATCTGTGGTGTGGCAAGGGGAGAGCGGCGCTACCAGTCCGAACCCCAACACAACCCCAGATTCCGAACACACCGATACCATCGGGGGCTCAGCCACCGAAGTAACACCATCGGCCCATCTCATTATGGCAGTAATTGCCCCATGGACCGAACCCTTCTTGGCCTACCTCAATAGGAAGGAACTCCCTGAAGATCAGAACGAGGCCCGCCGCATTGTTTGGTGTTCGAAGGCCTACAAGATTCACGAAGGAGAGCTCTACAAGAAAAGCGCTACCGGAGTCCTTCAAAGATGTATCTCTGAGGAGGAGGGACGGCAGCTCTTGGCTGAAATTCATGCCGGTCTCGGCGGCCACCATGCCGCAGCTCGGGCCCTAGTTAGCAAGGCCTTCCGTACAGGTTTTTATTGGCTGATGGCCCGAGCAGACGCGTAGGACCTTGGCCAACGTCACTAGTAGAAAACGGAGCTTTAAAACCGGTTTGTAAGGGCCTTTAGTGCCGTTTATGGAACCGGCACTAAAGTTTCGGCACTAAAGCTCCCCCCCTTTAGTACCGGTTCGGCATGAACCGGCGCTAAAGTGCCACCACGTGGAGTGAGCTCGCGCCCTGGTATAGGGGACCTTTAGTACCGGTTGGTGTTACCAACCGGTACTAAAGGTTTTTTTTTGAAAATTTTGGAAAAAAAATTTGATTTTTTTATTTTTAATTTTTCTGAATTATTTGATGATTTAGTCTCTAATCACCTCTCTTACCTGCTCAAGTGTGGATCACTCATTCCAAATCATCTAACTTCCCGATTGGTCACCCATCCCTCTCACTACTCCAGCCCAAACACGCTTAACTTTCAGGTTCTATTCTCCTTCGTTTCCGAGTCTGCACTTGTTGTTTTCCTGACAATAGTAAGATGTCAATCCTATTAACCCTCAGGAGTTTAGCTTGAGCATGAAGTCACACATTTCACCATTTGAGTTTGAAACTATTATTCTAAAAAAACAGTAATTATTTAGTAACGCTAATATTTCTTGAATAACTTTGACCATAGTTTGACCACAGTTTGACCATAGTTTGACCAGATTTGACCAAAATTCAAAAAATTGATATAATTATTTAGTAACACTAATATTCTTGAATAATTATGTAGTAACACTAATATTTCTTGAATAAGTAGTTTGACCATAGTTTGATCACAGTTTGACCACAGTTTGACCAGATTTGAACAAAATTCAAAAAAACTGAGATACTTATTTAGTAACACTAATATTATTGCATAATTATTTAGTAACACTCTATATTTCTTGAATCAGTTGTTTGACCGGTTTGACAAGATTTAACCAAAATTCAAAAAAACATAAATTAGAGCATATCTTTTTTTTCCTTTTACAATTTGTCATTTCAAAAATTGCCCTAAACCCTAAACCCGGGACTTAAAACATCGGAAACTCTATGCTAAACAGTAAAAACTAAGGGTTTAGACCATAAAACCTAACCCTAAACGCTGAAATCTAAACCCTAGCACTAAACGCTAAAAACGTCCAAAAAAACGTCTAAAACGCCCAAAAACTCTATTTTCCCTTTGGAATTTTGTGATTTTGAAAAATTGTCGAAACGGAAAACTGGTTGTTTCAGCGGATCAATCCCTTTGTTATGCAAATTTTGATATATTATATGTATTTTTCTGAATTAGGATGATTTAGTTATGATTTTTTCAAGTTTGAAAATTGCCCTATAGTGCCGGTTTGTGTCTCCAACCGGTACTATAGGTCAGACCCCTTTAGTACCGGTTCGTGGCACGAACCGGTACTAAAGGTGATCGTGGGGCCCCAGCCTGACGCCAGCCTGCCACCACCCCTTTAGTACCGGTTCGTGCCACGAACCGGTACTAAAGGTTCAACACGAACCGGCATTAATGCAAATCCGTTCGAACCGGCACTAATGGTACCATTAGTACCGGGCCAAAATCAAACCGGCACTAATGTGCTTCACGTTTGACCCTTTTTCTACTAGTGCGTTGCGTCGGATGCCAGCTTTTCGCCAACCAGAGCCATATGCCACCTATCACTTTGCAAACAATCCCCATCACTTGGCCTTTCGCGGTTTGGGGGCTCGATATGGTCGGACCCCTTAAAGGAGGAAGCCATAAGAAAAATATCTGCTGTTCATGGTGGACAAATTCACCAAGTGGATAGAGGCCAAACCAGTTAAAGCGGCCGAAGCCGGACCAGTAATAGAATTTATATCCGGCGTTGACACCGTTATGGTGTTCCACATAGCATCATCACCGATAACGGCTCCAACTTCACAGCCGATGAGGTAAAAATTTGGTGTGCCAATCTGGGCATTAAGCTCGATTACGCCTCCGTCTATCATCCGCAAACAAACGGTCAAGTCAAACGGGCCGATGGTCTTATTATGAGCGGCATCAAACCTAGGCTAGTGCGGTCTTTGACGGAATCAGACAAGCATTGGGTTCAGGAGCTCGACTCCGTACTCTGGGGGCTGCGGACCACGCCCAATCGCACTACCGGATACACACCTTTTTTCATGGTGTACGGCACAGAGGTTGTGCTACCCTGCGACATTATACATGACTCACCTCGGGTGCGCATGTACAAAGAGAGAGAGGCCGAGCTCGATCGCCAGGACAACCTAGACGCCCTAGAGGAGGAGCACGACGTTGCAAAAGCCCGTTCAGCATTTTATCAACAACAGGCTCGCAGATATCAAAGCAGAGAAGTACGGGCCAAGACTTATAACATTGGCGAACTCATTCTACGCTTGCCGGAGAAGAAAAATGACAAACTCAAGCCCAAATGGGAGGGTCCCTTCATCATTGACGAAGTTCTCATCGGAGGAACGTACCGCATGCGTGATGCATCAGACAATCGCCTTGAGCCGAACCCCTGGAACGCAGCCAGACTCCGAAGATTCTATGCCTAAGCACCAAATTCTTTGTTCATCTCCTTCTCCCTGTTGTTTCCATAATACTTTTTTTCTTTCTTTCTCTCTCTTTTCGTTTTTTCTTCAGCCTTACAGCTTTCGTGCGGTTAGACCGTGGACGCCTGACGCATACATCTTTAAAAATGTACGTCCATTATACCTGGGGGCTTCTTGATCAGAATCTTTCTATTATTATTTCCCGAGCATCAAGCTCATCACATATGCGCTTTTTCCATATGTACCTCTTCTTCGCCATTATATGCATCAATATGACTTAAGTTTTGGCCGAGCTGGGTTGCCTGGCTCCTGTGCTTATGCCCTACGTTCCCGTTAGTTCGGCTAGGGCATAAAGGGAGCACCTCTGCGGTTGTTACTGCTGGGTCATCCGTACGTGTACCTCAGACTGGGTGAAGCCGAAAGCTAGCATTCTTAAGGGAATATTCGGTCGGTGAATTAGAGATGTTTTTTGCATTCACTCCATTGTGAACCCCCAGAAGTTATATATACTGCGATTTTTCAATCACAGTTCGGACATGCACTTTAACGCATGCACACCCATGGAAACGAACCCTTAACGGAACTATTCTCTCTCGAAGATGTTTCTTACAATCTTAACGTAATATAACATAACTAGCCGGATACAACTTTTCTGTTCAAGCAACTATGACCCCTACGCCTGGTTTCCATGCATACACTGGTCTATTCGGCCGCACTGGTATTCGGAAACAGTCCGCGCCTTCGGGTCCAGAGGTCGAAGCGAAAAGGTCTGCCATGATAATAGTTTTACAATTCAGCTAGAGTTACATATATCAAGGAAAGTACACGGTCACTTGGACTCATAAACTTCCTCCTCTATACCATCCAACATGCTCTCCAACTTACAATCCTGTTGGGAATACTTGGCAGCTACTGCTACTTGGTCATACACCAAATTAACGGGAACTTCTTTTCCGTCTGACCCTAGAGGTCCGACCCGGGCCATGCGATTTGGATCAAGCTTGGTATACCGTGTCTTCACCATGGCCCAAGCCTCTCGCGCACCCTCCCGGCAGGCCGATATTTTCCACAATCGGATACGCCGCCGCGCTCCCTTGAATAGCTCTAAAAGCTCCTCCATGCTTCCTGGAGGGGAGGCGGATGGCCATAAGTCCTTGGCAACACTCCGCATTGGTTGCCGGGCTTGCTCGTGCATTTGCGACAGCCCTTGCAGCAGATCGCCCGACAATCCGGATGTCTCATCTTCGGGGCGGCCTGTCAGCATACCTGCAAACATACATCTATTAGTTCCTTGTGTCTCCGAACTATCATAAGGTAAGTTCGGCCACATACTGAATATGCCGCCACGCAGCATTTTATTCTCCTTCATGGAGTCGGCCAACTGGGCCCGCACATCTTTCAGTTCCTCGCCCAGCTGGATGTTTTGCTCCTGGAGCTTATTTTTCTCCTCCCTGACCCGAACTAGCACACGCTCACCCGTGGCGTGTAGTCTTTTGGCTTCTGTCTCTCCCGCTTGTGCGATTTTCAGCTTCTCTAGTTGATCTGACGATCCTGTTATCACAAGCAACAATATTAGCACAAGCCAGTACATAATTATTGTTTCTCAATGGAGGGAAACATTACCAGACGACGCCTTCTTGGACTCTTCCAGTTCGGCGGTCGCAGCAGTTAGCTATGTCCGGCATTTTTCTAGCTCTTGGGCTAGCAGATTATTCTTCTCCGTCAGAACCTGGTTATACAACGATCCTTGAAACACTTGTACCAACTGCTTCAAGTCTCGGGGGCTACTGGCATATGGTTACCATATTCGGACAAATTAAACTTACCTAAACATCTTTTAAATGCTGCTTCGTGGCCCTGTTAAGACCATCCCGAGCAGCCCGGATGTACGCATCAGCTGAGCTGAAGGCACTGAACGCTTCTTTTGAGAAGCGAGGATCTCATAAAACGGCCCTCCAGCGCCGATGATTCATGGCGTTTTCCACTTCCGAGTTGGTGACGGACATATCTTCCGAGCCCTCAGCCGAAGGACAGTCCGGCGACGCTCCCCTATCAACTCCCTTCTCCTCGCCTGGGACCGGATCCTCGGTATTGGGAGTGCGACCGGCTGGATCCTCAAACATAGTCCGGCAAACCCTCTTCCTGATACAGGGCGAACATAAAAGTCACAGTTGCATGTGACTGCTACAGAAACATATTTGCGAATCTATACCTCTTTGATGAAGGCTCAGCCATATCTTTGTTTGCCTTCCTCCTCGAAGGCTTGCCCGGCATAGGGACCGCCCTCTTTGGAGATACTCCCGGGGCAGCATGGCACGCCGAACGCCTCCCCTTCTCAGCACAGGACGGTGCGGTGGGTGAGGTAGAATGAGAGAACTCTTTTGGACAAGGTGTCTCCTGATTACTTACGTGTGAAGCGGGGAGAAGACCGGGATAATCGACGATGATGGATACTCCTGTGCCGTCGTAGCTCGTTTGGTAAAACACCCCATTCTCGAGCACCACGAATATATCCGGATCCTCTTCCAATCCGGGGTCAAGGTCCCGATTGTGGCCCTCGGGCTGCGGGGCGGGGCTGTAAAGCCCCTCGGAAATCTTTCGCCAGTGCTGTTATAAATGGACGGGTTAATGTTCATTGAACGTAGCTCATGGAGTGGAATGAGTAGAACAGAGGAGTTCGAGCTTACCCAGCTAGGAGGACTATACATAGAATATCCTTCCCTGTGCTTAATGCGCAGGAACTCCTCTTCCTCCCCTTTGAATAGTTCGGCCAATATTTTGGCCAGGGCGGCAGGGGTGTCTGGACCCTTCCTGCCGCAGCAGGAGGTGTCATCTTCCCCATTGTAGTGCCACATGGGAAGTCCTCTGTATTGGAGGGGCTGGACCCCCCGCACTATGGAGGTCGCCATTACTACAACTATCGTATATCCAGACTAGGCGAGCATCCTTATCTTGCTCAAGAGTTGGCGAACTTCCGCACTATCTTCCTCCTCGAGGCTCTGAGGGCGCCAGCTGTGGTGTTTCTTCAAAGGAACACTTGTGAACTCAAGAAGACCCCTCCAGACTAGGTCTGGAAGTACGGCATCCTCGATGTAGAACCACTCGGAAGTCCACTCTTCAGACGCCTTCTTCGGTGTGCCGGATAGGTATCCAGTCTCGGCAATGCGCCATATTTTGGCTCCGCCCACTTCAAATATTGATCCCTTGTGGTTACGCGGGACAAGGCAAAATAACTTTCTCCACAGTGTGAAATGGGCCTCACAACCCAGGAATAGTTCGCATAAAGCGACATAACCCGCAATGTGCAGGATGGAGGTTGGAGTAAAGTTGTGCAGCTAGAGGCCATAATATTCCAGAAGCCCTCGGAGGAATTGATGAATTGGAAATCCCACGCCCCTTAGCAGATAAGGGGACGAAACACACTCATCCCCCTCCCCCCGGATGGATTGGGGAAATCCTCCGCCTGGGTTTTGCCAATGAAGGAGGCCAACCCTACTCGAACAGGGACCGAATCCGCAGGGGGGAGAAACCCCTGTGTTTGCAGCTTCACCAGCTGACTATGAGGTACGAAGCACTTCTCCCACTCACCTGTTTCTGGGCCGCAGGAATGGGAGGAGGAGCTGGGAATGCTAGACATGTTGGAGTGTTCTTTCCTAGCAATCTTTGAGGATTTTTTCTGCGAGATGTCAAATGGATCTGAGATCCAATCTCTTTAAATAGACGCTATCCCTCGCGTGGCTGGGGTGTTATGTGCAAAAATACCCTGACCTCTCGCATTCGCTCGACACATGGAATTGTTGATACACAGAAGCCGAGGGGTACGACATTAAATGGAAGGCCGAATACACTACTTGGAAGTCATCGGTGGAGGAACCCGCCTTGCAATGCCGAAGACAATCTATGCGCCGAACATCTCGTCATTGAAGACTGGTTCGGGGGCTACTGAGGGAGTCCTCGACTAAGAGGTCCTCGGGCGTCCGGCCTGTTAGCCATGGGCCGGACTGATGGGCTGTGTCATGGGTTTGTCACGGCAGATGTCCTCGTGAAAGGACTTAGTCGTGGAGCCATTGGTACGGGTTAGCTTAAAGGGGTTAAACCGGGCAAAGGGACATGGGAGTTTATACTAGTTCGGCCCCTTCGATGAAGGTAAAAGCCTACGTCTAGTTGTGATTGGTATTGCTAGGGGTTCGAAGGCCAGGGAGCGAATCCGCTTTGTCTGGCTCTCGAGTTGTTGTTCTCTGTCCTTGAACCGCCGCCAGATCACCCCTTTATATACTCAGGAGGACCCCGGCCGGTCTACAGAGTCCCGAGGCTGGCTCATACAAGTGTCTGCCTCGGTCTCCTCTTTCCTATCTTACAATGCAAGTTTATACAATCATGGCGGTTTACTACCATGGGCCCTAAATCGCCTGCGGGCTCTGGGCCTCTAAGCCTCATCCGTAAAGCGCCATCGTCTGGGTTTCCTTGGGCTTTAGTATAGGTGAAGGTGAACCGGCCCCTCCTGGGCGGTTTACCCTTAGTGGTTATATCCTCAACATTAGGCCCCAGATTGATTTGAACCTGTTCATGTCAATCTTCCATCCTTAGAAAAACTATCTGAATTTCTGACAATTCTCGTAAACCGCCATATTGTCTTCTCCCTGTGAACTTTGGTGAACTGCCATGGCGTCATCTTCTGTCACTGCAGTAAATCATTGTGACGTCATCCCTGTATAAAAAGATTTATGAAGATTCCCTTCTCTTTAATTAATTCCCGAAGATCGAGGCGACAACTGCATCCTCTTTTGCCGCTTCCGACTCCTCGATTTTTGCGCCTGTTGTTTTATCCCACTTCCCTTATAAATAAGACCGGGACGCCTTCCATTTCCCCCCTTTCCTATTCACATCGTCTTCCTCCTCGCGACCCGAAGACCTCAAGCATCGCCGCCGCCGCTGTCATCTATCTTCCAATCTGCACCAACTAGGCCGCTGCATCACCCTGTTCGTACCAGATCTCTTGAGATACTCTGCTGCTGCGTGTCCCTGGTAAATACTCCTTTCCTTTTCTTGTAAATCTACATTAGGGTTTCGAATTTTCTTCAGTGTTCGTCAGTGTTCATCAGTACTTTTTCTACTTTTCCTTTAACATCTTACTGAATCTAGCTAGGCCTGATAGTTTCCTCTTGCGGCTGGATCTGTAGCTTTAATCTGCCGTACTATAGCATCTTACTGTTCCTGTATAAATCCTTATCTGAACCTTCTCTGTTCTGTTTAACACCATTGTAGGGCTCATAAAAATTTGTTTTTTGAACAACGGTAGATCCAAAATTATATCACCATCTTGTGAAACTTGTTTCCGCAACACTTAGCAAATTTTCAGATTGGGTTCTGCCTCCCAAGGGCGGTTTAACCTTTAGTAATCGATAATCCGTCATATGCCATTAGCCCTCTCTTAAACCGCCATCTAGACTTGAATAGCAATGCCTGCTTCACTTCATACGTATACCTTGAATTGCCGGTTTAACATTGACAAACACATATGAACCGTCAATCATAAACCGTCCATTTTCCTTTTACAGACTTTGTAAGATGACGAAGCAATTTGCTGCTTGCAACTGGGTTCCATCTCGGATCACAGAAACGCAAATCAATGGATATGTCACCACAGGTGCTTTAGCTTCAAAAAATGTCCTCCATTGGCGAGTTCCTGGCCCTGAGTGCCCTCCTGAGCGTCAAGATGGAGAAGTGATTGTGTTCATGCAACATTTAGCTCGAGGTTTCAGTCCTCCCGGATCAAAAAATTTCCGGGATGTTCTTGCCAGCTTCCAACTTCATCCTCAAGATATTGGACCAAATTTTGTGTCCAACATATGCGATTTCCATGTATTCTGCGAGGTTTACCTGCAAGAAGAACCAACTGTCGATCTCTTTCAAGATCTCTTTCACTTAAACCACCGGACTAAATTTTCTGATGGACCCAATACTGAACTTGGTGGTGTGTCGATCCAAAAGAGGAAAGAGGTTGAATTTCCTCAAGCCAAACTTGACAGCCATCCAAAAGACTGGAACCAAACTTGGTTCTACTGTCAGAATACTGCCCCTGCTGAAGAGAATCCTTTACCGGGCTACCGTCCGCACCGGCTCAGCAATAATCACCCTTTACCTCAGAGATTGTCTTCCAAAGACCGACAAGCCTATGCACCTCAACTCGCCAAACTCCGGGCTTTCCTTGCCAATGGTTTAACTGGTGTTGATCTCGTCCGCTGTTGGATTTCATGGTGCATTCTACCTTTAAGCCGCCGCCCCGGATTGATGTTTGAATATACCGGCAACACCAATGATCCACAAAGGTTTAATGAAATAGAACTGACTGATGATGAAGTCACTGAAGGTGTAAAGAAAACACTTGACGAACCGCTCACCGTATGTACTCAAATTGGTCTGCGCCCTTTTTATGCCTCCAACAAACCGCCAGCGGTAAAGACTTTAACCTTGTACTTTTCCTGATCCTTCTCCGCTTTAACACTGCTATAATAACCCTTTGTGCAATCTTGCAGGCCAGTAGCTCCTTCTGGAAAAGGAGATCTCAAGACAAAGCGGCTAAGGCTCCTCGTGTTAAGACCAAGGTCATCAAGAGAGCTGCCAAAAAGAAAACTGCTGGGTCTTCGGAACCACCAGAGGATGTCGGTGACTCAGCTGAAGAGGTAAAGTTTGACTCCCTTGACTTCTATTCATATATTTTACTGATAATGATTACTCCCAGGATGATGCGGAGGCCAACCATGTAGATCATGTTGAGGTAATTTGTCTTTCTGACTCAGAACTTGTGCCGGCCAACGATTTCGCCGTGCCGTTCAGAAAGTGAAATGCTCTCACCCTGTTGCTCATTTGGATAAAAAACTTTCTTTGAAGACACAGCAAACCGAAGGGCATCGCACAACCCGGCACAGTGGTCAACAGGTCACTTCTTCCAGTTTACCTCATACACCAAACCGAAACGTCGTCCAGAGGTTGCTTGTTCTCCTGAAAAATGTTATCCTTTGAAAGGTTTCTTCCGATGCCCTCTCAATCCATCTGATTCAAATTACCAGGTATCTTCTAATTCGTCTGGAGGTTCATCAACCACTCAGCTGCCTCCACTGAAAACCGTCCCTGGGTAAGCATGCAGCCCTCCCTTCTCCTTCATAATTCGGTTAATCATGTTAATCCTTGTTTTAATATTAGTGCCAAAGCTCGTCTGAGTAAGAAGGCTAAGACCAGTGCCCCTACCGGCGAAGTTGAACCGGAGGAAACTCCTGAAAATCCTGATGAAAATCTTGATAATATTATGGATGATTCTGTCCCGCCGGAGCCAGCTAACAACGCTGATCCGCCGGAAGCTGATCCGGCCACACATGAGGGCACCTCAAGTCCACATGCTATACCTGCAAGTCTGGTTGTTGATCCACTGAGCTCAACTGCTAGTCCGCCAAGCCCTGCTACCACCCCTAACCCAGCCAAAGATGATGACGTTATTGTTACTGGCACTGCTTATACCGCTCCGGGCAATCCAGTTATCTTGGCAAAACATACTGCCAAGGATGAGTTTACTTCTATGGGCAAGGGGAAGATGGAAGCTAACTTGTCAAAATATGCTAATCTTTCTGCCCAGGATCTTCATTCCGGATTCTTGAACTGGCTTTATACAAGCCGAGATAATGAAGCTGATTTGGTAAATCTGATGAAGGCACGCTATGAGGTGAAAATTTTCATCCTTATCTTTGTATTTTCACTGCCTTGTATCTTGTAGCCCCCAAGGGCCGGTTTAGCTCTTAAAGACAAACCGGGACTTTTGACCTTCCATACTACACATTGTTGACTTTTAAGTTGTTGAACAAATATACATTAGCCCCCAAGTGCCAGGATTGAAACTTGTATTAATCCTCGGGACTTTGAACAAGCAGTAGGAAAGAAGCAATCCACATTAGCCCCCATGTGCCAGGATTGAAACTTGTATTAATCCTCGGGAGTTTGAACAAGCAGTAGGAAAGAAGCAATCCGCATTAGCCCCCAAGTGCCAAGTGTAGAACCAGTTGTATGCTTGGGACTTTTGATAAAATATTGATATGCTCCCCTGATTGTGGCAGGCTGATATAAACCATCAACGGACGCAAATTGCTAATCTTCAAGAGAGTATCAAATCCTATCAAGAAGAATCTTCTAAAGCCAAAGATGAGCTTCGAGCCGCTTTAACTTCCATGGAACGAATTAAGGAAGAATTCAAGACTGAACGTGCCAATTGGGACACTGAGAAGGGTACATTGCTGAAACGGGCTGAAGACGCCGAGTCGTGGCAGAAGAGCTTTCTGGGTTGAAGTGTCAAGTGAACGCCATGACCTCCGCAGTATTTGGTAAGTACTCCTAGCAAGGCATCTGAAATATCCATCTTGTAAGGTGCCAGTTGAAATATGAAATTCTTAAACCGTCGCAGGTAGCCGCATTACTCATCTGGGCTTAGATGTACGGATGAAGCTGAAAGCAGCATATACTCTGCTTGAACAACTATCCGCCGGTGCTCAACGGGTTATCTGCGCAGCATCCTACGACAATCCGGCCCCAACACTGATCAAGGACACTCTGGCAAGGCTATCCATGGCAGCAGCACAAATAGAAGAGGTAAAGCGATCTGCTGCCAGGGCTGGCGCTTTGTTGGCACTCACCCGAGCCAAAGCATGGATAGCCGACTTGGATCCGGTTGACCTTGCCAAAGGCTTTCCAAGCACACAAGAAAACGGGGCAGATTTTGATGATGAAGCCCTTAAAAAAGTGACAAGGGAAATGCGTCCTCTGGCGAGTCAGCTGGCAGAAGATGCTAACTTGACTGTTCACCGGTCTTATTATGATGCCAACAACAAATGGGTTAATGCTGTCATGCCGGAAGAGCAAAATCTTATTCCGCCAATCCGTAAGCACACTTATGCCCCTGACATTGATCCGTCGGAACTTATCAGTGAAGAAGCTATCTTCCAGGCCTTAACCCGGATTGACTGGACCACCACAAACTTCCAGCCGCTAGGTGGGGAGGAGGAGGCTGATCCAACGCCAAATGACCCATCAACTTCACATCAACATGGTAATGAGGCTTGATCCGGCAATCAGAGTGATGCTCCATAAACTTTGTTTTGTTGGAAACACCATACTTTGGGCCTTCAAGCGCCTTGTAATAGGCTAGAGAAAATACTTTAATCTATTGCCATCATGCACTGGGATACACTTTGCGTTGATCCGTCATGATAATTTCAGTACTGGCTTATGTATTTTCGCAATATTATGCAATCCCTGTGTCTGCATAAGAAAAAATCTGTTCAGGCGGTTTACCACCGGACGGGTCAAAATACCCAACACAACTTGGTAAGCAACTATGGTTGCAGCAATAATAAATCATACATGTGATACGAAACATTGCCGTCGGTTTACCAATGGTGATTTTTAAGAAGGGTAAAAACCCAACTTCCACCATGCCATGCTGGTATATATGATATAGAACCGGGTTGTGATGAACACCAGACGATTGCTGGAGACAAGGTGTCAAAGCCAGACCGGTTTGAAGGATGTCGGGTTACCTTTAATTGTATGCTTTAACAGAAGATCCGTAAGCCATACCGGGTTAAGAAACACTGGTTTAACATAAACCTTATGAAAAAACAAAAACTTGGCAAGAAGCAAACAAAAAAACATGGTCAAGGCTTTTCAAGGGCTGCCAGGCCCAAATCGAGGCTTTTCATGGGCTGCCAGGCCACTGAGTTAAACCATTTTGACAAAGCCTTTTAAGATGGCCCTCCAACTAACAAATCATCGTGTTAACTTTGACAAGTTCAGGGTCTCAATGAGAGTAACTGTCAAACGTTTGACGGGTCGTGTCAGGATTACCTGGATAGGAGTGGCTTACTTGATGAAGGCAGGTTAACCCAGGGTTTTAGGTGAATACACCAAGCTTCCAAGCCGTGGGTCGATACCCGGCTACAAGGGTCCTTTCAAACTCTTTGGTATTTGACACAAAGAGCCCCCAAGTAACTTTGTGAGTTGTGCTCAATGGGTGCCTATGTTTGAGTTGTGCTTTGAGCAATCAAACTCTCTTTGGCCCCTTGGGTGTGAAGCTCCCAAGCTAGGTGGTGGCATGGTAGCCGGGCTAACAGGTAGTACTTCGCTTTATTAGCTGAAGCCCCCAAGTTAATAGATATTTGAAGAAAAAACGGCGGAGACCCTGCTTAACAGCAAGGATGCCGGTTTATTATATTTATCATTATATATACATTGTTGAAATATGTACATAAGAAAAGCCTGTGGCTTCAAGTGTAATAAGGCCGTAGGAGAGCTATGTTCCATGGCCGCCGGGTCTCCTCCTCAGAGCTACATGAGTCTTCTCGAACGTCAATGAGGTAGTATGATCCGTTGTGCAGATTTTTGCTGACTACAAAGGGCCCTTCCCAAGGTGGGGGTAACTTGTGCATATCAGTCTGGTCTTGAATGAGCCGAAGTACCAAATCGCATTCTTGAAAGGTTCTTGTCTTAACCCGGCGGATGTGATAACGCCGCAGGTCTTGTTGATAAACCGCCGACCGAGCCAAAGCCATGTCCTGTTTCTCATCTAACAGGTCCAGCGCCTCTTGGCGTGCTTGCTCGTTGTCCGCTTCAACATAATTCGCAACCCGGGGCGATTCATGACGAATATCACTTGGGAGGACAGCCTCAGCCCCGTAAACCATGAAAAAAGGTGTATATCCCATAGATCGGTTTGGGGTAGTATTTATACTCCATAACATAGATGGTAATTCTTCCACCCAACAACCCGGCGTCCGCTTCAAAGGGACCATAAGCCGAGGCTTGATACCCTTCAGTATCTCTTGATTCGCCCTCTCAGCTTGACCATTAGACTGGGGGTGAGCCACGGACGCTACATCAAGCCGGATGTGCTCTCGTTGGCAAAACTCCTCCATCTCACCTTTAGAAAGGTTCGTACCATTATCTGTGATGATGCTGTGTGGAAAGCCAAAACAGAAAATAATCTTTTTGAGAAAATGAACCGTCGTGGCTGCATCACATTTATTGATGGGCTCCGCTTCAACCCATTTGGTGAACTTGTCAACCGCCACCAACAGGTGGGTCTTCTTGTCCTTGGAGCGCTTAAAGGGTCCAACCACATCAAGCCCCCAAGTAGCAAATGGCCAAGTGATGGGAATCATGTGTAACTCTTGAGTCGGAACATGAGCTCGACGTGAAAATTTCTGACAAGCGTCACACCGCTTTACGAAGTCTTCCGCATTAGAATGAGCTGTGAACCAGTAGAACCCATGTCGGAAAGCTTTAGCTACCAAGGATTTTGAACCGGCATGGTGACCGCAATCCCCTTCATGGATTTCACGTAGAATCTATTGTCCTTCTTCAGGAGAAACACAACGTTGGAATACGCCTGAAACGCTAGAACGGTGTAACTCGCCATTGTGAACAACCATAGACTTGGACCGCCGGACTATCTGTCTGTCGAAAAGTTCGTCATCTAGTAATTCGCCCCGGTTCAGATATGCCAAATATGGAACCGTCCAATCTGGAGTGGCATGTAAAACGGCTACCAACTGGGCCTCCGGATCAGGAACAGCTAAATCCTCCTCTGTAGGCAACTTTACAGATGGGTTATGCAAGATATCTAGAAAGGTATTGGGTGGTACCGGTTTACGCTGAGATCCCAGCCGGCTTAGAGCATCTGCTGCTTCATTCTTGCGCCGGTTGATGTGTTCCACCTGATAACCCTTAAAGTGACCTGCTACAATATCCACCTCGCGCCTATAAGCCGCCATGAGTGGGTCCTTAGAATTCCAAGTACCAGAAACTTGCTGAGCCACCAGATCAGAATCTCCAAAGCATCAAACCCGACTTAAGTTCATTTCCTTAGCCACACGAAGGCCGTGGAGTAAGGCCTCGTACTCTGCTGCATTGTTAGTACAAGGGAACATTAAGCGGAGAACATAACAAATCTTATCTCCTCGAGGGGAAGTGAGGACAACCCCAGCCCCCGAGCCTTCCAATTGCCTGGATCCATCAAAGTGCATGGTCCAGTATGTATTATCCGGTTTGTCCTCTGGTGCCTATAACTCAGTCCAATCATTGATTAAGTCAACAAGCGCCTGAGATTTGATGGTTGTTCGGGGCATATAGTTCAAACCATGGGGACCAAGCTCAATTGCTCACTTCGCAACCCGGCCAGTTGCTTCTCTATTCTGGATTATATCGCCCAAAGGAGCAGAACTAACCACTGTGATAGGATGGCCTTGAAAGTATTGCTTGAGCTTCCTACTTGCCATAAAAACTCCATACACTAGCTTCTGCCAATGCGGATATCTTTGCTTTGATTCGATCAGTACCTCACTGATATAATAAACTGGTCGTTGAACCGGATATTCTTTTCCAGCCTCCTTACGCTCAACCACAATCGCCACACTGACCGCTCGGGCATTGGCAGCCATGTACAACAATAGAGGCACATTATCAACCGGAGCAGCCAGGACTGGCGGTTTAGCCAGCTACCGCTTCAAATCCTCAAATGCCGCATTGGCGGCGTCACTCCAGACGAATTTATCTGTATTCTTCAACATCTGATACAGGGGAATCGCCTTCTCTCCCAAACGGCTGATAAACCGGCTGAGGGCTGTAATCCGGCCCGCCAGACGCTAAACATCATTGATACACGCCGGTTTACCAAGGATGTGATCGCTTTAATTTTTTCCGGATTGGTCTCAATACCTCTGTTGGACACAAGAAAGCCCAAGAGCTTTCCTGCCGGAACACCAAAAACGCATTTGTCTGGGTTGAGCATCATTTTGTAAACCCGAAGATTGTCGAACGTCTCCTTGAGATCATCTATCAAGGTTTCCTGCTTCCTGGACTTCACCATAATATCATCCACATAAGCATGAACATTACGCCCGATCTGCTTGTGAATACAATTTTGCACACAACGCTGGTAGGTTGCTTGGGCACTCTTGAGCCCAAAGGGCATAGAAACATAGCAGAAGGCTCCAAAGGGAGTGATGAAGGCTGTCTTCTCCTGGTCCTTAACCGCCATTTTAATCTGATGATAACCTGAATAAGCATCCAGGAAACTCAGGCGCTCACAACCCGCCGTCGCATCAATGATTTGATCAATACACGGGAGAGCGAAAGGATCTGTCGGGCAGGCCTTGTTCAAATCAGTGTAGTCCACACACATACGCCAAGTGCCATTTTTCTTAAGGACAAGCACCGGATTAGCCAACCACCTGGGATGAAACACTTCGACAATAAACCCAGCTGCCAGTAGCAGGTCTACCTCTTCACCAATGGCCTTGCATCTTTCTTCGTTAAAACGGCGAAGGAACTGCTTGACCGGTTTAAATTTAGGATCAATATTGAGAGTGTGCTCAGCGAGTTCCCTCGGTACACCTGGCATGTCAGAAAAGGTTTCCATGCAAAGATGTCCCGGTTCTCATGGATGAACTCGATGAGCGTGCTTTCCTATTTCAGATCCAGATTGGCACTGATACTAAACTGCTTGGATGAATCACCAGGTACGAAGTCAACGAGTTTAGTCTCATTAGCCGGTTTGAACGTCAGGGCCAGGTCATGCTCAGTTGTGGGCTTCTTCAGAGGGGTCATGTCTGCCGGATCAACATTGTCCTTATAGAATTTCAGCTCTTCTGTAGCACAAACCGATTCAGCATAGGCCGCTTCACCTTCCTCGCAATCCAAAGCAATCTTTCGACTTCCATGTACTGTGATCGTCCCCTTATAACCCGGCATTTTGAGCTGTAAATAGACATAACAGGGTCTCGCCATGAATTTCGCGTAAGCCGGCCGTCCAAATAGCGCATGATATGGGCTCTGGATTTTCACCACCTCAAAGGTCAATGTTTTAGACCTGGAATCATGCTCATCTCCAAACACGACTTCCAAAGCAATCTTTCCAACAGGGTATGCCGATTTACCTGGTACTACACCATGAAAAATAGTGTTTGACCGTTTAAGATTCTTATCTGTCAACCCCATGCGATGGAAAGTCTCATAGTACAGGATGTTGATACTGCTCCCTCCATCCATCAGAACTTTGGTAAACTTATAGCCCCCCACCTGAGGTGCCACCACCAAGGCTAGTTGACCCGGATTGTCAACCCGGAGCGGCTGATCCTCTCTGCTCCACACAATGGGCTGCTCCGACCATCGTAGATAACGTGGCACGGCCGGTTCAACATTATTAACTACCCTCTTGTGAAGCTTCTGCTCCTGCTTGCACATGCTAGTAGTGAACACATGATAATGTCCGCTGTTCAACTGCTTGGGGTGACTTTGGTAACCTGACTGTTGCTGATTCCCTTGGTTATTCTGCTGGTTATTACCATGGTTGTTCAGATGGCCCTGGTTATTCTGAAATCCAGAACTTGAACCACCGCCCCCATGGAAACCTGGACCTGAACCGCCCGGCGGATCCTGATCATATCGGTATAGATCAGAGTTTTTGAACTCCCTCATTATGTGACAATCCTTCCAAAGATGTGTGGAAGGGGCCTCCTTGGTTCCATGCTTCGGGCAGGGTTGGTTTAACAAATGCTCCAGATTCATCCCTCCACCGCGCTGGGGCGGCTTACCTTTGCGACGTTGCATATTTGTGTTAGCCACAAAGTCTAAACTATCCACTTTACGCTTACCATTATTCCCATGGCCTCCTTGGTTGTGGTGCCGCCCTTTTGCACCGCCGTTCTTCTTTCCCTTCTCCGGTTTGTCCTCCTCTGAATCCGGATCCTTGGTATTATCTGAATCGGCATATTTAACCAAAGCGGCCATGAGTGTTGACATGTCATTGCAGTGACGTTTGAGCCTTCCCAACTTCTGTTTCAACGGCTTGAAACGGCAATTGCCCTCTAATGTTAACACTGCGGTGTCTGCATTGATACGATCTGATGATTGCAAAATCGCCGAGACCTGTTTGACCCAATGGGTCATGGACTCTCCTTCCTCTTGGACACAAGCGGCTAGATCTACAATCGACATTGGTTGCTTGCACGTATCCTTGAAGTTCTGGATAAACTGGTGCTTCAGTTCAGCCCATGATCCAATAGAGTTGGTCGGCAAGCTCTTCAACCAAGTGCGAGTTGTTCCTTCCAACATCATGGTAAAATATTTAGCACACACCGCCTCATCCACATCTAACATCTCCATTGCCATCTCATAGCTCTCCACCCACGCCTCTGGCTGCAAATCGGCGGTGTAATTTGGTACCTTACGAGGTCCCTTGAAATCCTTGGGTAGTCGCACATTACGCAATGCGGGAGTTAAACACGGTACTCCTAGGGAACTGAACATCACCCCTGGCTCCACGGAGGCAGTGGGGTGAACCGGAGTATGTTGCCATGCTTTGTGTCGAGCTGTCAACTCGGCCGTGGTCCTCAACATCTTGCGCATTAGCACCTCCCCCGGCCGGGTTGTTCCCCCGTGGCGAATTTCGGCGACGTGCACTGCTGGACACGGCCGGTTCGTCTTCCATGTGTGCTATAACTCCGGCTTGGATGGGGAGTGGAATGAATCCTCTCACGGTTGTGTGAATATGCTTGTTATTGATTTAGTGCTGTCTGAAGGAGATCCCTGGCCCGACACGCTTCCACTGCAACTGGTGACTTGCCGTCGGTTGCGAGGGCCGCCAGACGTGAAGCAGCGGCCACAATGTTGTCCAACGGGTTGGAATAATGCCCGGGTGGCGTTGATGGTACAACGTTGTTCTAGCGAGGCGGGTCCGTCGTGCGTGGCTGAGCCGGCGCTCCTGCTCCCGACGCCCCCGCCCGGTTTAGCGTGGGTTGGTTACCAGCTCCTGCACCTGGCGTGTTGAAAAGATTCTGCGGCTCGTAAACCGATGGGAGCCGTGATCGGTACCTTCTTCTCATGACCTCCTCCGAAGCATTCTGATCCAGTCTAATCCGATAAGCCTGTGCTTCCAACTCGACCCGCTCCATAGCCATCCTAGCGTTCTCTGCTGCCAGGTCCGCTTTAGCCTGGGCTATCTGATCTTTCACTTTTAGAATCTCCGCATTGTGTTGATCCCTGGCTGCTGCGTCTACCTCCGCGGACATCAGTGCCGCCAGAGCGTCGAACAAATCAGATAAGACTTGGGCCGGAGGCGGCGCCGAGCTTCCTGCCCTGCTGGTGTGGCCGTCGTTGAACCAGAGAGCACTACTGCGGTGGTAGATGAATGAGGCGTCGATCGTGTGCCGGCCATCAAGATGGCGGCCCGGTTTGGCAGACCGGGGGAATCCGGAATACTGTTGCCCTCGGATCCTCCCTCAATCCGGCCGTCCTGCAACTGGTAAAGCGATTCGGTTTCTCCAGAAGACTCGTCATCAGAGCAGACTACGGTTTCTCCATCGGAGACCGGTCCGTCCTCATACCCCGATCCATGGACGACACCTATGAAAACATGCCTTGCCTCGGGATGAACCGGCGAAGAACTTGCACACCGAGCCGTTTCGATGATGTCGGTGCAGATGTCCGGCTCAGGGGCCGGTTCGCCAATCTTGCCGATGAAGACGTGAATCCCACCAAAGGGGACCCGGTACCCGTATTCGATTGAATCGGCCTCGGGACCCCATCCTGCGTTGTCGATGTAGAGCTTTCCACGACGACTCTTCGTCATCCGTCCCACGGCGTATCCCTTGAGTCCGTCGAAGCTGCCCTTCAAGAACTCAAAACCACCATGCGACAGCCCCACGGTGGGCGCCAACTGTCGTGGGTTTGTCACGGCAAATGTCCTCGTGAAAGGACTTAGTCGTGGAGCCATCGATACGGGTTAGCTTAAAGGGGTTAAACCGGACAAAGGGACACGGGAGTTTATACTAGTTCGGCCCCTTCGATGAAGGTAAAAGCCTACGTCTAGTTGTGATTGGTATTGCTAGGGGTTCAAAGGCCAGGGAGCGAATCCGCTTTGTCTGGCTCTCGAGTTGTTGTTCTCTATCCTTGAACCGCCGCCGGGTCACCCCTTTATATACTCAGGAGGACCCCGGCCGGTCTACAGAGTCCCGAGGCTGGCTCATACAAGTGTCCGCCTCGGTATCCTCTTTCCTATCTTACAATGCAAGTTTATACAATCATGGCGGTTTACTACCATGGGCCCTAAATCGCCTGCGGGCTCTGGGCCTCTAAGCCTCATCCGTAAAGCGCGATCTTCTGGGTTTCCTTGGGCTTCAATATAGGTGAAGGTGAACCGGCCCCTCCTGGGCGGTTTACCCTTAGTGGTTATATCCTCAACAGGCTGCGAAGATACAAAGACCAAAGACTGCACCTTGTCCGGATAGGACTCACCTTGGCGTGGAAGGCAAGCTTGGCGATCAAACATGTAGATTCCTTTCTTTGTAACCGACCTTGTGTAACCCTAGATCCTCCCGGTGTCTATATAAACCAGAGGACTTAGTCCGGAGGAGAGAGACTCATTACCATAGTCATACACGGTAGACTTTTAGGGTTTAGCCATTACGATCTCGTGGTAGATCAACTCTTGTAATACTCATATTCACAAGATCAATCAAGCAGGAAGTAGGGTATTACCTCCATAGAGAGGGCCCGAACCTGGGTAAACATCGTGTCCCTTGTCTCCTGTTACCATCGACCTTAGACGCACAGTTCAGGACCCCCTACCCGAGATCCGCTGGTTTTAACACCGACAAGCACTGGCCACGTAGGCGTTCAAAACATGTTGACCATGTATTCAAAAAAAGTTAAGCAAGTATTTGCAAAATGTTATTCGGGCATTTGAAAAAGTTAAATGTGTATATAAAAATATTAACAATATATTGAGAAACTACTAATCTTGTATTTAAAAAATATTAATAAGCCATTTAAAAATGTTAAATGTGTATGGAATAAATTTTGACCATGTATTCAAAAAATTATTAATCTTGTATTTAAAAAAGAGTAATCAAGCATTTAAAAATGTTTAAAATGCCTACAAAAATAAAAATTCAACATGTATTCAAAAAATGTTAACCATGTATTTCAAAAATGATAAACGTGCATTTAAAATGTATTAAATATATACCAAAATAGACAATGTTTAGGAAAAAAGTAGACGAACAATATAAGGTTTAAAAATTATTAATCATGCATTTCAAAATAAGTGAATATATAAAATGTTTCCGATGTATAAGAAAATGGTTAATGTGTGCTGAAAAAAGTTGACATGTTTTGAACAAAAAAGAAACTGATAAAAATTGACAAGGAAACCCAAAAGAAAAAACAAAGAAAGCCGAAAAAATAAAAAAATCAAAGAACATATGTAATAAAATGGGAACAGAGAAAGCCAAGGAAAAAATAGAGAAAACCAAGAAAGAAACAAAAGAAAAATGAAGAAAACAAATAAAAAAGAAAAGCAAAAAAATTAGAAACCTAGAACGAAACAAACAAAACGAAGAAAGAAAAAGGAAACCCAGTGAAAACTCTAAAAAAGGAGAAGAAAATCAGTGAAAAACAAAAATAGAAAAACGATGAAGAAACAGTAAAACACAAAAGAAAAGAACGAAACAAACATGTACATGCATCACGCGAGACTACAATCAGTAGTCGTCCAACATAGAGCGATAAAAAACGAACAAACAGGACGACCCAGCTACAAACAGAGGGAGAAAATAGCTCCAAGCAAGACGAAGGATCTCTCTATAAGCCAGATATATAGTCCTGGGAGCTGCATATGCATTGGAGTTGGAGGCATTTCAAGATGGGAATGGGCCAACGTTATCCATTGGACATTCATTAGTCCGGTGCAGAATTTTTAAGCCAATGGGTCCTCTGGATCAGCTTCATATGGAAACTGGGCCGGAGCCGATCACCAACGGCCACGGGACGAGGAGGTCGACCCAAATTTGGTTGCCCAAGCCTTTAGAGTTAGGGCATTTCAAAGTGAACCCTCAAAGCACTACAGTGTCTTTATCAGTTTTACTAACTTATGTCATTTAATGGGGGCGAAGTATCAAATGAAAACGCTCATTCAGTGAAAACTTGATGAACTCGTACGCCTTCGGATCAGAGGTGGGAATCCTACCAGCCACTTAACCACACTTTTCCTGAAAACCCCCTACTAACAATAATTAGCTCAAGATTGTTTTTTGGAATTATCTCTTTCCTGCTTTTTCTCCAACCGCGAGGGCGACCCGGAGGCCACGGCGATTCAACGGAGATTGACTGCAGCGCTGCCACCCTAGCGACGGTGCTCAGAGGCTGCGGTGGCGCCTCGACGCGACTGCGACCCGGCACTGACCACACGCTCTGGCGGGCCGGCGCTCGCTCACGCAACGACGACCGACGGCCATGGTGATGCCTCCGCGCGGCGGCGACCTCAGTGACCTGGTGATTCACCCACACGCGAGGGAGACGAAGCGGCCACAGTGCTGCATCCATGCAACGGCGACCCGGCGCTGCCCCCCACACGAGGGACGGAGGGAGCGAGCGGCCGTGGCGCTGCATCCATGCAACGGCGGCCCAGGGGCTTGCTTGCCCTTCAAAACTGCTCCACGTGAATGTTGACGATGTTTTGCTGTAATTGAATGAATGTGGATGAGCAGATAAATCCTAGTTCTTTTTCTGCATGTGAAACAGTGTGGATCTACAGAAAATACTTGAATGAATGTGGATGTACAAGAAATCTTTTCTGGCATTTCAGTGACATGGATAACACAAAAGGATTTTGCTTCTTTTACATCCATGTTCATTCTCACTGATTCAAAGTGCTGGTGTACTGAAATTCATGTGCTGATGTTATCTATGTACATATATTTGTACACCCACTGTTGCCAAACATGTACTGGTGGTACTCAGAGATAACTGAAATTCATGAGATAACATTCAGACAGCCAGAATGCAGTGACATGCCATGTATGTACTGGTGGTTAACATCTTCAGTCTTGCTAAATTCTGAGTTGACTAATCCATCAGCTACAATACACAGGAATTGGCATTAATAAATTAACCTCTAGTGCCTTATTACCCTGTCTAATTCTAGCTAGTAAAAAGAAACAGTTTGCCATGAGAAACAATATTCTTGCACATATATTCAGAAACACAAGGCCATCTAAAATGCATCCAACAAGTACAAATATCTAGAGATAAAATGATAATCTCTTGGCAAAATATTGACACAACTGTCCATGAGCTTCAGTGCAAATATTCAGAGATACAAGGCCATCTAAAATCTATCCAACACATGAGCTTCAGTACAAATATTCAGAGATAAAATGATAATCTCCTAGCAAAATGTCAGGCACAAGTAGCAATGAGCTTCAGAACACATATTCAGAGATACAAGGCCATCTAAGTTGTTATTCAGGACTGCATCATAATCCTAGCAAATGATAATCTCCTAGTAAAATACATGTGTCAGCCGATTTTCATCACCAAGAACATACTCAAGAAGAACCCTGGCTAGATTTTCCTCCTCTTCCAAAGGTTGTCAATTAACATTCGAGCATCTGAATCATGGTCGGGGCCGGCAAAGGGCGAGCGCCTGGACGGAACCATTGGAGGGCGAGAAAGAGTGCTCAAGGATGGGGCCGTTGGAGAGCTAGGGCACACTGCCAGCACACATGGCAATCGGCACAGATTGAGCATGATCTTTTTTTTTCAAGCTAGCACGTACGGGCGGGGGGGGGGGGGGGGGGGTGTTGGTTTCCCACCTCTGATCTGTACCATATGTTCGTGATCTGAAGGTGTGCGACGATAGTTTTCAAGCTTTTCATGCCACCAGGAGGTACCAGCTATCACCCACACAATTTGTAAATAGTATGAGATGTCCAGATGTAACAAATGAAATTTGAGGTGTACACGGTCACTGCCCGGGAGCGTCGGCGGCCGTTCAAGCCTTTGAGTGGTCATATTTGACATATCTGTAGATGCTCTAATATAGGAGATCAACCCAATCCCATCGGAAAATAGATCCCACAAACCAAACAAAGCCTCAAGGAAACATCTGCAACGAAAACAACCACTCGGCACTCATCTAAAATGCTCATAGTTCATTTGCTCTCGTTTTCACGACTTCCCTAGTACATCAGAGGACACACCGGATGCCATCATAGCTGATAAATGACTTGTGCTTGATCATCTGGAGTTCCGATGACCCTCCGTGCACCACCTCCCCACCAGAAACTCCACACAACACCTCCACTCCGGTGAGCACAGCCACAGTTGTGTTGTCCTCTATGTCTGAGTCCCCGATGTTGAAGAATTTGGTTATGCAAAACCTGCCCGCGCCCAGGTACAGCAGGCTGCACCTCATCTGGACCCAATCCTCAGGAGGGTCGAGGTCTTGCCAGTCCTGAAGCAACTTTGGAGCCCGGTCAAGGTTGGAGAGGTCCAATGCACAAAAGTTGTGGGGGTTGTCGGTGGCCATGCCAAACCAGAGGTTACCAAGCTCAGGAACATGCTCAGCCCGGCCACGCCAAGTTCTCTAAGTGCGAATTTTGGCTCGATGAGATTCTTTATCTTGGTCATATCATCTCCGTCAAGGGCATTGCGGTGAATCCTGAGAAGGTGTCTGTAATTGTGAATTGGGAACCACCTCAGAACGTGAAGCAACTCCGTAGCTTCCTCGGTCTCGCAAGCTACTGTCGAAGATTCGTTGAAAACTTTTCTAAGATCGCGAAGCCTCTCTCAAATCTTCTTCAGAAGCACGTCAAGTACGTTTGGTCTCCGGAGTGTGACATTGCTTTCAACACTTTGAAAGAGAAATTAGTCACTGCTCCAGTTCTGACTCCTCCTGATGAATCCAAACCGTACGAGGTCTTTTGCGATGCCTCTCTCCAAGGTCTTGGCGCAGTGTTGATGCAAGAGAAGAAAGTTGTGGCTTATACCTCTCGCCAGTTGAAGCCCAACGAGAAGAACTACCCCACTCATGACCTCGAGTTGGCGGCAGTTGTGCATGCTCTTTTGACTTGGAGACATCTTTTATTGGGAAGAAAAGTGGACATTTTCACTGATCACAAGAGTCTCAAGTACATCTTCACTCAGCCTAATCTCAACCTCAGGCAAACTCGATGGGTCAAAATGATTCAAGAGTATAATCCGAGTATCGAGTATACTCCAGGCAAGGCCAATGTGATTGCTGACGCATTGAGCAGGAAGGCTTATTGCAACGGCCTGATTCTCAAGCCTTATCAACCCGAGCTTTGTGAAGCTTTCCGCAAACTTAATCTGCAAGTTGTTCCTCAAGGTTTCCTCGCCAACCTTCAAGTCTCCCCTACCTTGGAAGACCAGATTCGCCAAGCCCAGCTTCTTGACGCTATGGTGAAAAAGGTGAATATTGGGATTGCCAAGAGTCAACCCAAGTATAAGTGCTACCGCCTTGATGACAAGGATACTCTCTTCTTCGAGGATCGTATTGTTGTGCCCAAAGGTGACCTTTGTAAAGTGATCATGAATGAGGCTCACAATTCTCTCCTCTCCATCCACCCTGGGAGCACGAAGATGAATCAGGACCTCAAGCAGGCTTATTGGTGGACTCGAATGAAGCGCGCGATTGCTCAGTTCGTGAATGAATGTGATGTCTGCAGAAGAGTGAAGGCAGAACACCAAAGGCCAACGGGTCTCCTCCAACCTCTTGCCATTCCAGAATGGAAGTTTGACCACATTGAGATGGACTTCGTGACTGGGTTTCCAAAGTCCAAGCGTGGCAATGATGCTATATTCGTTGTCATCGACAAACTCACTAAAGTGGCTCACTTTCTGCCTATCAAAGAGTCGATCACTGCAGCTCAATTGGCGGAACTCTATACCTCTCGGATTGTCTCTCTGCACGGTATTCCACAAGTGATCTCGTCAGACCGTGGCAGCATCTTTACCTTCAAGTTTTGGGATTCTTTTCAGAAGGCCATGGGCACCAACATCCGCTTTAGTACAGCTTTCCATCCTCAAACTAGCGGTCAAGTCGAGCGTGTCAACCAGATTCTTGAAGATATGCTCAGGGCTTGTGTGATCTCCTTCGGCATGAAGTGGGAGGATTGTCTTCCTTATGCTGAATTCTCCTACAACAACAGTTTTCAAGCAAGTTCGGGCAAGGCCCCATTTGAAATTCTGTATGGCAGGAAGTGTCGTACCCCTCTCAACTGGTCTGAAACCGGTGAACGTCAGCTTTTGGGAAATGACTTAATCACAGAGGCAGAGGAAATGTGCAAAGTCATTCGAGATAACCTCAAAGCAGCCCAATCCCGTCAGAAGAGCTACTATGATAGTAAGCACCGTGATTTGGCTTTCGAGATCGGAGATCATGTTTACCTCCGCGTCTCTCCAATGAAAGGTACTCGCTGCTTCGGTATCAAAGGGAAGCTTGCCCCTAGATACGTGGGACCTTTCAAGATCGTCAGCAAGAGAGGCGATCTCTCCTATCAACTCGAGCTTCCTTCAAACTTTGCAAATGTGCATGACTTGTTCCATGTCTCTCAGCTTCGAAAGTGCTCCAAGACTCCTGACCGCACCGTCAACTTCGAGGACATTGAGCTCCAAGAAGATCTCTCTTATCGTGAGCACCCCGTTGCTATTCTTGAAGAGACTGAACGCAAGACTCGCAACAAGTCAATCAAATTCCTCAAAGTCAAGTGGTCACACCATTCCCACCGTGAAGCTACCTGGGAACGCGAGGATCACCTCCGTTCTGAGTACCCGGCGTTCTTTCAGTCCTAGATCTCCGGACGAGATCCTTTCGTAGTGGTGGAGTGTTGTAACACCCCGGATATGATTTACCCAATATGTACTCCAACTCTTGCCGTTTCCGGCCTTAAGTTATTTTATTTTCTCGGGTTCGGGTTTTTGTCTCCATGTGTTGTTGTCGTTGTCATGCATCTCATATCATGTCATCATGTGCATTGCATTTGCATACGTGCTCATCGCATGCATTCGAGCATTCTCCTCGTTGTCCGTTTTGCATTCCGGCGCTTCGTTCTCCTCCGGTGGTCATTTCTACCTTTCTTTCGTGTGTGGGGATTAAACATTTCCGGATTGGACCGATACTTTCCAAGCGGCCTTGGTTTACTACCGGTAGACCGCCTGTCAAGTTTCGTACCATTTGGACTTCATTTGATGCTCCAACGGTTAACCGAGGGACCGAGAAGGCCTCGTGTGTGTTGCAGCCCAACACCCCTCCATTTTAGCCCAAAACCCACCAAAACCCTCTCCATCATCTAGAGCGTTCAATCACGATCGCGTGGCCGAAAACCGCACCTCATTTGGACACTCCTAGCTCCCTCTATGCCTATAAATAGGTCCTCCTCCGAAAATCCCGGGTCTCCCTACCCCGAAACCCTAGATCCACCACCTCGCGCCGCGCCGGACACGTCCGCCGCCCCACCCGGGCCAATCCCGCGCTGCCACGTGGCGCCGCCCGTGCCCACATCGCCGCCTCCTCTACCGGCCCGCCGCGGCCCGCAGCGGGCCCCCGAGGCCCACGTCCGCCACCGCCTCCACCGGCTCACCGCGCCGCCCCTCTCCTCCAACTCCGGCGCCCGAGCCGCCCAGCTCCACCGCGCCATCGCCGGCGGCCGCAGCGCGCCTCGCCGGCCGGAGCCAAGCGCCGCCCCGCCGTGCCGCACCTCGCCGCCCCACCGCGGCAGCCCGCCGCCGACGTCCGCCGCCCCCGCTGCGTGCCTTCCGCGCCGGCGTGCGCTGCCAAGTCCGGCCACCGCGCGCCTCCTCCCCTCTGGCGTCTACAGTGCATCCCGGCGGTCCTCGAAGTCCGCGCCGCCCAGATCTGGAAACCCTAGGGGTTGTTTTTCCCCAAGTCTCTAATTATTTTGGCTATGTTCGTCATGCCGTAACTCCGCATCCGTAGCTCCATTTTGGGCATATAGCATATCAAAATGTTCGACTCAGAGAGCACATCATTTCATCTCATTGCATCATTTTCATTTGAGTTCATCTCGATGCCCTAAATGCTGTTGGAAGAGTGCTAGTTGAGATAATTGTCAGATCTGCTGCTCCAATTAGATATTTGTCATTTTTGCCATGATTATTGTGTGCATGATATGCCCCTGAGCTCTTCATGAGTTTTGTTATATGTTTTGCCATCTATCCAGAGGTGCAACCCATGTATTTTTGTGATGTGTGTGGTGACTAGGACAAGCTTGCAAAGTGGGGCATCGTTAATGCTGATTTCAGGGATTCAGCATTTCCACTAAGTCCTTGGACTGTTTATCTCAATATGCCATATGTTCATGTTGTTTCCTAGTGATCCGTGCCTCTTTTGAGGATGATCAGTAAGGATTTTTTGTTAATCTTGTAGTGCTCTATCCATCCATGTCTTTGTTTGCAATTATGGAGCACCCTATCTTGAGTCAATCGAGATCTACTTTTGCCATTTCATGAATCTGGGCAGATTGTCTACTTGTTACCGATTTTGCCGAGGATGTTGTAGTTGATCCGTGCATGCTATGTTATTGTTCTTGCCATGTCTAGCTTGTATTTTGTGTATTCTTGATGGGTGTATGCTTAGATTGTCATGACATGCTCTGTAGTGAGTGCATCGAGCTCGTAAACATGCCTACTTGATATCTGTTTTGCATGCTCCAGTTTTCACTAAGTCTGTGAACTGATTATGTTTTTGCCATGTTCACATGCTTGCAAATGTATTTTCTAATCCCTTTTGGCTCAAGGTCACTAAGGGACTTTTGTTAAGCTCTTTGAGAAGCTCCATGCCATGCTTTACTTTACCATGTTCAGGTCCTGTAGCATATAGTTTTCATGCTCCAAAGAGTGCTATCTGATCTGGAATTCCAGACAAGTGTTAATTTCACCAAGTCTGAGATCTGTTTGCCAAATGCATTTTTGCCATGCTTGTTTGAACCTGTTAATGGATGAATTGGCTGTAGCTCAGTGTTAGTCTTTTGTTAAGCATCATGAATGCATCCCTGCCATGTATTTTGTTGTCATGTTTGGGAGCTGTAGCATGTTCATCTTTTACATTTAGATGGCTACTTGCTGTAAATCGCCGAACGTGGCCATATTTGAATTGCTTGCCATTTCCAAACCGTAACTCCGATTCCGGTGATCTTTATATCGTTTTCAAGCGATTTCATCTCAACTTTCCAGTGGCACACTTGTATTTCCAAGTAGAGGCCAGGTTCATTCATTCCTTGTCAAATCTTGCATATGCATCCCATATCGCATCCCGCATAGCATACCATCCTTGCATCATATTGTTTGAGCCTTGCACGTGGTTGATTGTGTCCTTGTTGCTTGTTTGTCTTGTTTGGGTAGATCTGGGAGACGAGTTCGCTAACGAGGAGCCCGTTGAGTTTGCTTTCGAGGATCCAGTCAACTCTGACAACTTCGCAGGCAAGATGATCATACCCTCGAAATCACTACTATCTTTGCTTTGCTAGATGCTCGCTCTTTTGTTATGCCTATGCTACGATGCCTACCACTTGCTTATCATGCCTCCCAAATTGCCATGTCAAACCTCTAACCCACCATGTCCTAGCAAACCGTTGATTGGCTATGTTACCGCTTTGCTCAGCCCCTCTTATAGCGTTGCTAGTTGCAGGTGAAGATTGGAGACCGTTCCTTGTTGGAACACTATTTACTCATTGGGATATCATTATATTGCCATGTTATCTTAATGCATCTATATACTTGGTAAAGGGTGGAAGGCTCGGCCTCTCGCCTAGTGTTTTGTTCCACTCTTGCCGCCCTAGTTTCCGTCATATCGGTGTTATGTTCCCGGATTGTTGCGTTCCTTACGCAGTTGGGTTATAATGGGAACCCCTTGATAGTTCGCCTTGATTAAAGCTTTTCCAGCAATGCCCAACCTTGGTTTTACCATTTGCCACCTAGCCTCTTTTTCCCTTGGGGTTCCGGAGCCCGAGGGTCATCTTATTTAAACCCCCCCGGGCCAGTGCTCCTCTGAGTGTTGGTCCGAACTAGAGTCCTGTGCAGCGCCCCCTCGGGGAAACTCGAGGTTTGGTTTTAGTTGTATGGAGAGCTTATCTAAGTGTGCCCTGAGAACGAGATATGTGCAGCTCCTGTCGGGATTTGTCGGCACATTCGGGCGGTGTTGCTGGATTTGTTTTAACTTGTCGAAGTGTCTTGAAGAACCGGGATACCGAGTCTGATCGCAACGTCTTGGGAGGAGGTCTATTCCTTCATTGACCGTGAGAGCTTGTCATGGGCTAAGTTGGGACTCCCCTGCAAGGATTTCAACTTTCGAAAGTCGTGCCCGCGGTTATGGGCAGATGGGAATTTGTTAATGTCCGGTTGTAGATAACTTGAACCTTAACTTAATTAAAATGAATCAACAGTGTGAGTTACCGTGATGGTCTCTTCTCGGCGGAGTCCGGGAAGTGAACACGGTATTGGAGTAATGCTTGCGCATGTTGTTCTCTAGATTCTCGTTCGCGCTTTGCCCTCTCTTCTCGCTCTCTTTTGCGAACAGGATAGCCACCATATATGCTAGTCGCTTGCTGCAGCTCCACATATTTACCTTGCCTTACCTATAAGCTTGAATAGTCTTGATCGCGAGGGTGCGAGATTGCTGAGTCCCTATGGCTCACAGAGTACTTCCAAACCAGATGCAGGGCCTGATGATTCCGTTCCAGATGACGCGCTTGAGCTCAAGTGGGAGTTTGATGAGGACTCACGCCGATACTACGTGTCTTTCCCTGATGATCAGTAGTGGTGCCCAGTTGGGGTGATCAGGACCGTGTCGCATGTTGGGTTTATCTTTTATTTTGGCGCCGTAGTCGGGCCATGAGTGTTTGAATGTTGTAATGCTATTTATGTACTTTGATTGACGTGGCGAGTGTAAGCCAACTATGTTTCTCCCCTTTTTATTATCTATATTACATGGGATGTTGTGATGATTGACTAACTTGCGACATTGCTTTCAATGCGGTTATGTCTCTAAGTCCTGCCTCGACACGTGGGAGCTATAGCCGCATCGAGGGCGTTACAGGAACCCTGAGCAACTCAAGGACCAAAAGAGAGAGTAGGAAGTTTCCTTAAAAACCAATTTTGAATTTTTTTCGAAGTTGGGAGTTTGGATCAAATTTGGTTTCATCAAAAAAATTCATTTCCATTATATCAAAAATAAAATAAAGAGAGAAGGTAAAATGACTTCTTCAAAATCAGAAAAGAAAATATTGGAAATTGATTTTGGAACCACAATATATTTGTTGAGTTTTATTTGCAATTTATTTTATTAGCATAGCAAAAAGTTTTTTCATTTGTCTTTTGGTGCTTTAATGTTGCTGTAAAAAAACGTTTAAAAAAACGCAGCCCAGCAGGCCCATGCCCAGGCGCTATCTTCTTCTTCCTCTCAACATTACAGAAACATGTACGCACGCACGCAGGCAGCACCCCACCCCTCCCCTCATCTCCCTCGCTCCAAAACCGCTCTGAATCGGTTCCCTCGCCTCCCTCTACCTTTTCCCCTTCACTAGTGCGCCTTAATTCCCCCTCTAATGGCCATTAGAAACCCAAGTAACAGCCACCATTAACATCATAAAGTCGGCAACACTCAGCTCATCTTCAGACCTCCCCAAGCCCTATATAAAGCACCCCTGGGAGCCCCTCTCACCCCTCGTCCGAAGCCCCCTCTTTTTGGAGCTTTTCCCCTCCCTAGCCTCGCCAATTGCTCGCCGGAGTTTGTGAATTCCGGCGACCTATCACCGTGCGTACAGGAAGCAATCTACAACCACAACTTGCGCAAGTGGTTCAACTCATCGTCCTGTACATCGTTCCGCACGCGTCCTTCGACGAAGCACACCGGAGCCACCTCCTTCCTCGTCTCCGGCGACAAGTCTGGTGAGAACCCAGCCAGCAAATCACAGAGCGCCACTTGTCCCTCGCCGATTTTTTTCTTTTTCAGGAATTTTTCCAAATTCAGATTGTTTACCAAATCTTATTTCTTGTATATCTTTTAGTCTATAGATCCGATTTAGTTGATTCTTTTTCCTACTACTTCATAGAAATCCCATCTATCCAGAGAACCAAACGAAAAATATTTTGAAAATTTTAAAATTTGAATTCAAACAGATCTGAATTCAAACTTCGTTAGGCCGTATCTGGAGTTTCGTAACTTCGTTTTAGGTGATTCTTTTTGCAGATCGAAGCTCGTAACATGTACTTTTCGTTAAAAGCAAAAACGTTTATTTTTGTTGCTGTAAAAATTACGTTCTGTACAGAAACTTTATTTGGTTGTTTTTGAAGTTTTCCGAAGTCCTCTCTTTGTTTTCTCTTTGATTCTTTGCTTGTATGCTTATGTATGTTATTGCTTGTTTACGCTAGTTCATCCGGAGTGCGAGGCTTGCTACTACGAATCTTTAGAGTTCAACGATCGTCAGCAAGGCAAGTTCACACTTTGATCATAATTTTCAATACCCAGTTTTTACTATGCATTAGTTTCACCCTCAAAGATTGCATGAATAGGATTGGGAACATGTGGTTATGCTATGTAGTTCACGTGGTACGAACCTATGACCTTTTGATCACCCCGGGAATATTCGTTATATCATATATTGCTTAGCCGTGCTCGTAGACGGGGATTGGTATGTGTGATCCATGCAAGTTGTAAGAGATAATAATTTTGGGACAACATAAGGTGGCAACTTTAATACACATCTGGGTGGATTGTTTGGGGCACCTGCAGAAACCAGTGCTTGCCCAAGGGGAATCCCGGAGTACCCGTGTGATTACCCTAGGTCCGCCACCCAGGCTCAAAGGGATCATAAGATATTTTATGCCTAGAAACTTCCGTGTGCAACCACAAGCCATTATGGGCTCTGGCATAGTTGAGTAAGTTGTGTGACCTCTTTCCGTGGTAGACTAGCTGATGTAGGGGAAAGTAGGTGTACCGGTCTACCCAGGGTTTGGAGGAAATACTTCAGAAAGGCTATGTCTCGATCTTTCGATCATGGAGGTCGTCGAGTCTTGTGGGGAAAAGTGTGCAAACCTCTGTAGAGTGTACAAACTAATCATGATTAGCCGTGTCCCCGGTTATGGACAATTTGAGTATCTAGAAGTGAATTATTGGTTGATCTCATCACTGTATTTAATGAAATTATTGGGCTACTAATAACTTGAGAATTTTGGGATTGAGTTGGAGGAACCTTCTCAGTAATGGCATTTTAACTTAGTAGTAATAAAAAAATTATTCCTTTGTTGTAGGGTAAATTGGCTTTATGCAAAAAAATAAATTTAGAGCCTCCACCAGCTAAATTTGCATATAGAGATAGTTTTTTTCCATTATTATTCTATGGTGTGAAATTGCCAGCATATTCCATGTGCTGACCTACACGGCTGCAACGTCTCATGTTGCAGACTTTTCCGACGAAGATTAAAGGTGCGATAGGTCGTTGTTCTACACTCAGTTTGCCATGGAGTTGGATGGACTCATTTACCTTCAATGCTTCCGCAGTTATTTTTATTGAGATGGCCTTTGGCCATATTATTGTAATAAATGCTCTTTTGAGGATCTTGATGTAATAAAGTGTGTGATTGAACTTTGTTATAATTCCTTGAGTACTGTGTGTGTCAGCATACCAATCCAGGGATGACACTTAAGCACAGAGACTTCGATCCATTTTGGGTCGGGTCGCTACAAGATGGTATCAGAGCACACGCTGACTGTAGGATGCGACCACTAGGAAATGGAAAGCCATAGGAAGAAAACTCTATTTTACGACTTCCGTATATATCCGTTGGTCTGTACTCTTCTCTATTCATTTCTATCTCTTCTCTACTTCAATAAAATTGTTGTTGAACCCCATCGCCAAGTTGCTCAGCCCAATGAGACCATGACCTATGAAGACATCATTGATGAAGAAGAAGAAGCTAGAGTTGACTTTGATTTGAGAAGATTTAGTTCAGACCACCACTACCAAGTTGAGTCCAATGACTGATTGCGGTAGTATGAAGAGATCATATCTCTTGTGGATATGACCTTACCTGTAGGTTTTTGCTTGTGTGATGTGATCTATGTGAATTGCTTGATTTGAAATTTTCTTGCTATCATAAGCATATGGGTAGTGATTTCTCTCATTAGGCCCTTATTCTATTCTAATTTCTCATCCACTCTAAACCTAACAGATTCCTCTAAGACGTGACCCGGAATTCCCACCGGAACTTACCCAGTTGATCCAGAACCAGAATGCTCTCATGCAGCTACTCATCCGGAATCAGAACCACCACCACCACCACAACAACAACAACAACCCACCGCCACCACCCCCGGTCGACAACCTTACCCGCTTCCTGAGGTTGAACCCACCCGTGTTCTCTAGCAGCGCGGAGCCGATCCTCGCAGATGACTGGCTTCGCAAGATCGGAAGAGAGCTGACCACCGCAGGATGCACTGACGCTGAGAAGGTGCGCTTTGCCGCACATCAACTGGATGGACCAGCAGCCTCGTGGTGGGAGAATTACACCACCACATTCCCCATAGCCAATGTGACTTGGGATCAGTTCCAGCAGGCGTTCCGTACCGCACATGTTTCAGCTGGAGCTATGAGTCTGAAGAAGCATGAGTTCCACAACTTACGCTAGGGAAATCGTTCTGTTGGTGATTATGTGGAGGAATTTAGCAAGTTATCTAGATATGCTCCCGGAGACGTGGCTGATGATGCCGCTAAGTAGGAGAAATTTCTAGAGGGACTAAACGATGATCTGGGACTTCAGTTGACTGTGGATACCTTTAACAATTATCAAGAGTTGGTCGACAAGGCTCTCATTCTGGAAGGCAAGCAGTAGCAGGTGGAGAATTGCAAGAGGAAGTACGGACAGGGAAAGTACAATTCTGGTGTTCAGCAGAAGCCCCGCTATACCCGTACTCGGGAAATAATGGACCATGATCTGGCAAGTATAGTGGACACACTCACCATAACCATGGAGGGCATTCACATCATGGAGGGAATGGACACAACCATAATGGCCATAGGAATGGCAATGGGAACGGAGGAAACAACAATCAGCATCAGTCCAACCCCGCTACACCGGCAAAGAAGGATCTGAGCCACATTACCTGTTTCAAGTGCGGGAAAACCGGACACTACGCCACCGATTGCCCTGAGGCCAAGAACGGGGACGGTAATGGAAGCTCTAGAGGCAAGAAGCCCAATCCCTTCACCAGAGGTCGGGTGAACCATGTCAATGTGGAGGAAGTTTAAGACCAGCCTGACGCCGTTGTTGGTAAGTTCTTGATTAATTCATTTATAGCCCTTGTTCTTTTTGACACTGGTGCATCACATTCATTCATATCAAGGGAGTTTGTGGATAAGTTTAAGTTGCCGACCGTAGCCCTTAAGTCACCTATGTTAGTGAGTTCCCCAGGAGCAGAGTATATGGCTAGTCGGGGATGTTTTCAGTTTCCATTGACCATAGGGAGACACGTTTTCCCCACAGACCTCATCATCCTAGAATCACAAGGATTGGACGTAATTCTAGGCATGGACTGGCTATCCAAGTATGAAGGGATTGATTGTGCCAGTAAGTCGATTCTTCTCATCACCCCAGAGGGGAAATAGATCAAGTATGTGTCGAGGCATACACCAACAAGGACTCAAGTGAATTCTCTTCCAGGAGTTGTTCAGGAGGAAGTACCAGTTGTGAAGGATTATCCCGATGTTTTCCCAGATGAATTACCCGGCATGCCATCGGATCGGGACATAGAGTTTTTGATCGAATTGTTACCAGGCACCAGACCAATATCCAAGAGACCGTACCGGATGCCCACAAATTATCTGGAGGAAATTAAGAAGCAGATTAAGGAATTATTGGATAAAGGTTATATTCGACCGAGTTCATCACCTTGGGGAGCCCCAGTGCTACTAGTTGAGAAGAAGGATGGATCCTTGAGAATGGTGGTAGATTATCATGCGCTGAATGAGGTGACGATCAAGAACAAGTACCCTCTGTCGATGATCAATGATTTGTTTGACCAGCTACAAGGAGCAAGAGTTTTCTCCAAGATCAATCTTCCATCAGGATATCATCAGTTGAAGATTCGAGAACAGGATATACCCAAGACAGCTTTTACCACGAGATATGGGCTTTATGAGTACACGGTCATGTCTTTTGGTTTGACTAATGCCCCTGCCTATTTCATGAGTATGATGAATAAGGTATTCATGGAGTTCTTGGATAGGTTTGTTGTGGTATTCATTGATGACATATTGATTTACTCGAAGAATGAAGAAGAACACAAGGAACATTTGCGCTTGGTTCTTGAGAAGCTCAGGGAACATCAGTTATACGCAAAGTTTAGCAAGTGCAAATTCTGGTTGAAGGAAGTTGGATTTCTTGAACATGTTATATCAGGAGAAGGAATAGCAGTAGACCCCTCCAAGGTTGAAGCCGTCACCGAATGGAAGGCACCCACCTCAGTCGGAGAGATTCGCAGTTTTCTTGGACTTGCAGGATATTACCAAAGGTTTATTGAGAATTTCTCCAAGATCGTGAAGCCCATGACAGAGTTATTGAAGAAAGACACTAAGTTTGTTTGGACCGACGAATGTGAGGCCAGTTTCCAGGAGCTAAAGAAACGTTTGGTCACAGCCCCAGTGCTAATTATTCCGAATATACACAAGGATTTCCAAGTATATTGCGACGCTTCTCGTCAGGGACTTGGAGGTGTTCTTATGCAAGAAGGAAGAGTTGTTTCATATGCCTCACGTCATCTTCGACCTCATGAGCGGAATTATGCCACACATGATTTGGAGTTAGCAGCCGTAGTGCACGCACTTAAGACCTGGAGACATTTTCTTATTGGAAATAGGTGTGATGTTTACACGGATCACAAGAGTTTGAAATACATCTTCACGCAGAAGGAGTTGAACCTTAGGCAGAGAAGATGGTTGGAGCTCATAAAGGATTATGATATGAAATTGCACTATCACCCAGGAAAGGCCAATGTTGTGGCAGATGCATTGAGCCGCAAGAGCTATGTCAATATCCTCACTGCAGGAGGATTACCTCAGGAGTTAATTGATGATCTCAGAGATCTTCGATTGGAGATAGTACCACGAGGTTTTGTTGCCGCAATGGAAATTCAATCCACTTTGTTGGGAAAGATCCGAGAAGCCCAGAAGTTAGACAAAGGTATTGCAGAGATAAAGGGAAGGATGAACCAAGGAAAGGCAGAAGGATTTCATGAGGATGAACATGGAACCTTATGGTTTGAGCAGCGTATTTACGTGCCAAATGACCCATAGATCAAGAAATTGATTCTTCAGGGGGCTCATGATCCGCCTTATTCAATACACCCGGGCAACACCAATATGTATTTGGACTTGAAGGAAAGTTTCTGGTGGACAGGTATGAAAAAGGATATTGCCGAGTATGTCGCAGTATGTGACGTATGTCAGAGGGTTAAGGTAGAGCACCAGAAACCAGCAGGATTACTTCAGCCTTTGCTGATACCAGATTGGAAGTGGGACAAGCTTGGCATGGACTTCATTACAGGATTACCCAGGACCTGATCAGGCTATAATTCTATTTGGGTAGTGGTTGATCGCTTGACTAAGGTAGCTCACTTCATCCCCATGAAAACCACATATACAAGTGCTAAGTTAGCCAAGATATACATGACCAGGATCGCATGTCTGCATGGAGTTCCGAGGACCATCGTATCAGATAGAGGAACACAATTTACCTCAAAGTTTTGGCATCAGTTACATGAAACTTTGGGTACCAGGCTAGAGTTCAATACAACCTTTCATCCGCAGACAGATGGGCAGACCGAGAGAGCCAATCCGATTCTGGAGGACACGTTGAGAGCTTGTGCGCTAGATTATGGATCTAGTTGGGATGATAATTTGCCTTATGCAGAGTTCTCATATAACAATAGCTATCAAGCTAGTTTGAAAATGGCCCCTTTCGAAGCTTTGTACAGAAGGAGGTGCAGGACACCATTGATGTGGGATGAAGTTGGAGACCGTAAATTATTCAGACCAGATTTAGTTAGAGATTCAGAGGAGAAAGTCAAGCTGATCCGCGACAGACTCAAGGTAGCCCAATCCAGACAAAAGAGTTATGCTGATACTAAATGCAAGGAGGTAACCTATGAAGTCGGAGATAGAGCATATATGCGTGTGTCGCCACTTCGAGGAGTTAAACGATTTGGAGTCAAAGGAAAGTTAGCACCACGGTTTGTGGGGCCGTACAGAGTTTTAGAACGCATGGGTGAAGTTGCCTACAAGTTGGAATTACCAGAAGCCTTGTCAGGAGTTCATGATGTGTTTCACGTTTCCCAGTTTAAGAAGTGCCATGCGGAGATGGCCGATATTCCTTTGAGAGATACAGTGCCACTCGAGGCCATATAGTTGGATAGTGATCTGACCTATGAGGAGAAGCTCATCAAGATTCTCGAGACTGCAAGCAGGGTTACCCGTAGAAAGGTCATCAAGTTTTGCAAGGTTCAGTGGAGTCATCATACTAAGGAAGAAGCCACCTGGGAACGAGAAGAAGACCTCCGACAGGACCACCCACACCTTTTTGCTAGCCAACCCGAATCTCGAGGGCGAGATTCATCTTAAGGGGGAAGGTTTGTAACATCCCAATTTTCAATTTGGATGTTTATAATAGATCATTCATATGCATCCATGATTTATGCATTTTTACCCCATTTGTTTTATTTGATTTTTGATCCAAGGAACTTTGAGCAACTCAAGGACCAAAAGAGAGAGTTGGAAGTTTCCCTAAAAACCAACTTTGAATTTTTTCGAAGTTGGGAGTTTGGATCAAATTTGGTTTCACCAAAAAAATTCATTTCCATTATATCAAAAATAAAATAAAGAGAGAAGACAAAATGACTTCTTCAAAATCAGAAAAGAAAATATTGGAAATTGAATTTGGAACCAAAATATATTTGTTGAGTTTTATTTGCAATTTATTTTATTAACATAGTAAAAAGTTTATTTTTGAAAACTTGCATTTTAGGCCGGATAAAAGTTCACAAGGTCATATATAAGACCATATTACTATGTGAATTTTCTAGGAATTCTTAGACTTATTTTCATTTGTCTTTTGATGCTTTAATACTGCTGTAAAAAAACGTTTAAAAAAACGCAGCCCAGCAGGCCCATGACCATGCGCTATCTTCTTCTTCCTCTCAACGTTACAGAAACATGTACGCACGCACGCACGCAGCACCCCACCCCTCCCCTCCTCTCCCTCGCTCCAAAACCGCTCTGAATCGGTTCCCCTCGCCTCCCTCTACCTTTTCCCCTTCACTAGTGCGCCTTAATTCCCCCTCTAATGGCCATTAGAAGCCCAAGTAACAGCCACCATTAACAACATCAAGTCGGCAACGCTCAGCTCATCTCCAGACCTCCCCAAGCCCTATATAAAGCACCCCTGGGAGCCCCTCTCACCCCTCGTCCGAAGCCCCCTCTTTTTGGAGCTTTTCCCCCTCCCTAGCCTCGCCAATTGCTCGCCGGAGTTTGTGAATTCCGGCGACCTCTCACCGTGCGTACAGGAAGCAATCTACAACCACAACATGTGCAAGTGGTTCAACTCATCGTCCTGTACATCGTTCCACACGCATCCTTCGCCGAAGCACACCGGAGCCATCTTCTTCCACGTCTCCGGCGACAAGTCCGGTGAGCACCTAGCCAGCGAATCACAGAGCGCCACTTGTCCCTGGCCAATTTTTTTTCTTTTTCAGGAATTTTTCCAAATTCAGATTCTTTACCAAATCTTCTTTCTTGTATATCCTTTAGTCTATAGATCCGATTTAGTTGATTCTTTTTCCTACTAGTTCATAGATATCCCATCTATCCAGAGAACCAAATGAAAAATATTTTTGAGAATTTTAAAATTTGAATTCAAACTTCGTTAGGCCGTATCTCGAGTTTCGTAACTCCGTTTTAGGTGATTCTTTTTGCAAATGGAAGCTCGTAACATGTAATTTCTCTTAAAAGAAAAAACATTTATTTTTGTTGCTGTAAAAATTACGTTCTGTACAGAAACTTTATTTGGTTGTTTTTGAAGTTTTCCGAAGTCCTCTCTTTGTTTTCTTTTTGATTCTTTGCTTGTATGCTTATGTATGTTATAGCTTGTTTACGCTAGATCATCCGGATTGCGAGGCTTGATACTATGAATCTTTAGAGTACAACGATCGTCAGCAAGGCAACTTCACACTTTGATCATAATTTTCAATACCCAGTTTTTACTATGCATTAGTTTCACCCTCAAAGATTGCATGAATAGGATTGGGAACATGTGGTTATGCTATGTAGTTCATGTGGTGGGAACCTATGACCTTTTGATCACCCTGGGAATATTCGTTATATCATATATTGCTTATCCATGCTCGTAGACGGGGATTGGTATGTGTGATCCATGCAAGTTGTGAGAGATAATAATTTTGGGACAACATAAGGTGGCAACTTTAATACACATCTGGGTGGATTTTTTGGGGGCACCTGGAGAAACCAGTGCTTGCCCAAGGGGAATCCCGGAGTACCCGTGTGATTACCCTAGGCCCGCCACCCAGGCTCAAAGGGACCATAAGATATTTCATGCCTAGAAACTTCCGTGTGCAACCACAAGCCATTATGGGCTCTGCAATAGTTGAGTAAGTTGTGTGACCTCTTTCCGTGGTAGACTAGCTGATGTAGGGGAAAGTAGGTGTATCGGTCTACCCAGGGTTTGGAGGAAATACTTCAGAAAGGCTATGTCTCGATCTTCCAATCATGGAGGTGGTCGAGTCTTGTGGGGAAAAGTGCGCAAACCTCTGCTGAGTGCACAAACTAATCATGATTAGCCGTGTCCCCGGTTATGGAAAATTTGAGTATCTAGAAGTGAATTATTGGTTGAACTCATCACTGTATTTAATGAAATTATTGGGCTACTAATAACTTGGGAATTTTGGGATTGAGTTGGAGGAACCTTCTCAGTAATGGCATTTTAACTTAGTAGTAATAAAAAAATTATTCCTTTGTTGTAGGGTAAAATTGGCTTTATGCAAAAATTAAATTTAGAGCCTCCACCAGCTAAATTTGCATATAGAGATAGTTTTTTTCCATTATTATTCTATGGTGTGAAATTACCAGTATATTCCATGTGCTGACCTACACGGCTGCAACGTCTCATGTTGCAGACTTTTCCGACGAAGATTAAAGGTGCGATAGGTCATTGTTCTACACTCAGTTTGCCGTGGAGTTAGATGGACTCATTTACCTTCAATGCTTCCGTAGTTATTTTTATTGAGATAGCCTTTGGCCATATTATAGTAATAAATACTCTTTTGAGGATCTTGATGTAATAAAGTGTGTGATTGAACTCTGTTATAATTCCTCGAGTACTGTGTGTGTCCGCATACCGATCCAGGGATGACACTTAAGCACAGAGACTTCGATCATTTTTGGGTCGGGTCGCTACACTTCTCCTCTTTTTTTGTTTTTTTGTTTTTTAGTTCAGATTACTTTTAGTTTTGTTTTAGATTTAGTTTAGTTTAGATTACTTTTAGTTTAGTCTTAGGTTTAG